>NC_141785.1:15415092-15715092 GCF_054643075.1 Acanthaster planci | reverse complement strand
ACAGCTCTTGGAATAATTGTCATTGTATGTATTATAGAGTGATTTATAGTTGACTGCAGCACCAGTCATGTTACGGAGTCTGGGAACCAAGCTGGGGAAGACAAAATGCCATGCGGCTAACCTGGTGACGGTGCAATGAGAGTGTGTGAGAAGTCACCTATTTTCCGTTGTGGTGGAATATTGACCATTTCAGAGTGTCTATTTTTGTTGTTGTTTTTGCAGGTTCGTCTTGTTCAATAACTACCGCATTCCTAAAGAAAACCTTCTGAACAAGATGGCTGATGTGTCTCAAGATGGCAAATACATCACACCTCACAAGGCAAGTGTTTGAATGATGCCAGTGTATCAGTGTGTCCCTATGAAACAGATAGGATGTGTTTTGACTTGCTAGAAGTGAATTGCCAATGATGTGTTGGTGCAGAATTGTTCAGCACGAAGAAAGATTTTTGAAGTTGTTGGTTATTAACACCATCTTTCCAAGCAGTTTTCCTGCCTTCATAGTTCAACCTTCAAAGGGCATCAAGCTCTGTGTCAAGTAATAGTGGCTAGGCTATACCTCCTTCAATTCTGCAAAGTCTGTCAAACCTTCAGGTGAATTTTGAAGCCTGTTGGGAGGACTAGAAAGTTGGATCTCAGAAAACACCTTATGGTCTCACTAACCTCAGTGTCAGCCAGTATCAGTGAATTTGTCTAGCGAACAGTAATAGACTAATTCAACAACTGGTTGATTCCACTTTTAGAATCCCAGAAAACACTTTATGTTGATCACCGGGCTTCCTGTTAACCCTAACCTTCCCCAATCACACAGAATTAAACAGCAGTGAAGTGTTTAATTCTGTGGAGATAGGTCTGGTAGGCCCATAACAGCTGGCTTTTGCATTGGGTTTGGCATACCTCAGAAAAACAAAGTCTAACAGCCTCTGTGCACAAAGTCCCATATGGGTGTTTAACTTAGTGTGAATGGGGAAGGTTAGGGCCAGCAACCCTTGGGGGGTTAGGGTTAAAGGTCGTGATTGATTGATCATTGATTGATATCCCTATCGATATCACACTCGGGATCCCAGAAAATTTTTGGTTTGTTTTACTGAGCTCCCTATCAGCAGGTTGTGAATGATTGATCACTAACTAATTGACATGTGATCAATTTCACTCTCAGGATCCCAACAAGCGTTTCAGTGCCTCGCTGGGCTCCCTATCTGCTGGTCGTATCGGCATTGCGAGCGTAGGCGTCTGTAATCTGAAGAAAGCCATGACTATCGCTGTCCGTTACTCAGCCGTCCGGCGACAGTTTGGGCCAACAGATAATGGTCAAGAGATCCCAGTCATTGAATACCAAATGCAGGTATTACTCAGTAACCAATAAAGTAATCAATAACTCTTAAATTCCTATAACCTGCTGGTTTATTGGAAAAATTGATTTGTTAATCATAGTCTTAATCCATGGGAAAAGATGGGTAATCTTTCACCACATGGAACAGTTAACCTGGAACAGAACGTGGAATTTGATTTTCAGAAGTTAAATAACTGATTAATGGTTGAATGATTGGTGTACTGTTTCTTTCCTTTTACCCCAGCAATGGCGATTGGTTCCGTATATTACAGCCATGTACGCCCAGCATATCTTCATGAACTACGTGTTCGAAAACTTCCATGATTTCACCATAGCGACGTTATCTGGCAAGACAGACGAGAGACACGTAAGTCAGATGGCGCCATTCAGCTCTGGGCAGTCCCTGGTCCTGAAGGCAGTAATAGTGGGTGCTCGGTTGTCTCATCACACTGGAATGCTTTATGGATCTGTTTGTCTGTCATTCCATTTCTGGTTGGACAGACTTTCATCTGTATCATAACATTCCTGCGGGTATTCCTTGATCGCAGAAAAAGACATTGCTTTGAGGAGGACATTTTTAGAAGTGGGGAGGTTTACTTTAAAGTATCCTTTTCTCTTTATGAAGGAGGAGTGAATTTAACAAGACATGATTTACCACTAGGCAAACTTGAATCTTGAGTCCCTTGGGAAAAAAACTGTTCGCAAAGTTACCGGTGGTAAAGCATACAGCACAGCCTTGGGAGGCACTGCGGGTAATGTCCCTAACTGGGTGCTTCTCTCAGAAAGCATGGTGAGTTCTGCAACGATGACATGTTCATTCATGGTTTCTGCGCCTTGTCCGGCCTTCTCCAGGCAGAGATGGGTAAGGAGATCCACGCCCTTTCGTGCTCCAGCAAGTCGCTGACAACATGGACAGCTCGGGATGCCATCCAAGAAGGCAGGGAGGCGTGCGGGGGACACGGCTTCTTGTACGGTAAGAACCGTTCAAACTCTAACCTCCGAAGGTTTAGAGCAGATCACCTTTAGATTCTTGTTGGATTTGGCATGGCGAGGGTTAATGAATAGTCATCTTGCGGATATCGTTGCCCATATCTTAATTGGGCTTCCAGAGCTCAGATGGAGTAGCTGTATATGGAATCTTTGTTGGAACAAAGCATGAAATCCTGTAGGAACCAGGCACAGAAGCCAAAGATTGTATGACAGCTGTGCTGGTAACCATGCTTTGCTAAGCAGTGCTTAAGACACACTGGCAGCTCTACAAAATTGGCAGCTGATCAAAGAAATTTGCGAAAAGAGCACTAAATTGTTTATCATTAATAAGAGGTGAAGATCGGGCTGTTTCACTTGTATACCTGTCGTTGTGTTCAGAAAATAATGTCTCTCGGATTAAGTGGATTTCTGGAAAACTTGCATACTTGCCGTTCCTCATGCAGCCAGTGGTTTTGGACAGCTGCGTAACGACCATGATCCCAACTGTACCTATGAAGGTGACAACAACGTCCTATTGATACAGACCAGCAACTACCTGATGGCATTTGCCCAGGCCAAGAAAGGAGGTACTGAAATAGTTGACCTAGACCCAGGATGTGAAGAGATAGCATGCACAAATCAGACGTGCAACCTCTCCTCAAATAAGCCGACTTCCTTGTTTTGACAGCTTTCCATGTGTAATCGGTATAATGATATGTCTTTGGCTTGTTCAAATCACCTGAATGGAAGTGATCGCTGTTTTTTTTACTCTTTTGTCAAATAGGATTAATGCTTGTCTCATCTAGGCCAATTAGTACCCCAAAAAAAAAACCGATGCCGGAATTAAAACTGTCATTGACACTGATCTCAAAAGTATGCAACACTTTGGTTTCATGTTTCCTGTTTGATCCTTTCATGGGATGTTTGTGGTGTTTTAAGGTGAGAGGATTTCTTCTCCCATGGGCTCAGTGGATTTCTTGAATGATATGGATAGCATCGCCGAGCAGCGCTTCACGTTCACCCAGGAGCAGGATGTTTTGAACCCAAGAGGTGAGATATTACAAAGAATTCCACTTCTGACTGATGTGGCATGGTTCATGGCGTTTTGTACACTGAGGGAGAAAAATAATACTCGAGGCAAAGCTGGGGGTACCATTTGCCCCAAGAATACACAAAAACCATTGGATCATATCATACATAACTTTCACAGTGTAACACCAACTTATGACTTATGTCCAACCCCTTCCCTTTGTAATTAGCTTTATCTTTCACCTTTTTACCAAAGAAGAAGGCCAAAACTTTTTCGTAGGTTTCACACACACACTAGTATATTTAGCATGTAGATCCTATTTGAATGTGGTGAAAAAAACGATACCCTTGGAATTTCATCTTGGACTTCGACAACCTGTAGATTCAATTAAGGTTTGTTCTCCTCTGCAGTTGCTATTGCTGCCTATCAGTGGTTGGTTGTCTACTTGCTCAATGAGAGTGTTGCCAGAGTCCAGGCTGAAAGCAGCAAGGGCAAAGATGCCTTCACCGCTCGCAACGACAGCCAGGTGTACTACTGCCGATCGCTTGCCATCGCTTTTACCGAGGTACTAATTGGAGACTTAACGTGGAGAGTCGTACGGTGAAGTCAAAAAGCCACACTGTGTGTAAAATATATTGCAACACCTTCACGGTGGGATTATTTTGACCGCGACTGCTGGGCTGTGGCTTACCATGAATGGAGGGCTTTGTCCAGCAGCAGGCCCCATTGAACCAGCAGTGAATAGACTGTATGTGTGATATGAACTAATCCTGACACAACGGTGCTGTAGTAGCAGTCCTCCGTAGCGAAGGGGTTAATGTGATTCTGAACAGAGCTGGCCGTCTGAATATTTTAAACAGTGTGCTTTTTCCATCTTTAAGACAGTGTTTGTTTTTCCCTGAGCGCAGAAAATAATTAGTGTTAAAAACGTGAGGTGAGGTTGTCTTCTCAATATCTGAAAACTCACTGAGAGATGTACGTCACAGTGCAGTCACAAACTGTTAAGTATGTCTTGGTTTTCAAACTCTGTAACTGCACACTTAGGTTTTGAAGTACATGTTATTTTCTTGTATTCAGGACTTCAGATCCTAGCACCTGTTCTATAATGCGAATTTGATGTCCCAAATTTGGTAGAGAAGCTAAGAAATTACTTTTCCCATGCTCTTGGTCATAATTCGACCTTGTCTGTTTCGTTTGTCATAGCACACTGTTCTGAACACTTTGTACAAGTTTAACCAGAGAAGCACCATCCCTTCATCCCTCCGAGACGTCTTACAGAAACTCTGCAGCTTGTATGGTCTGTGGTCTCTTGAGAAACATTCGGCAACTCTTTATCAAGGTACCATACCATATTTAACTGCATACCAGCACAGTTTACAACCTGGTACCCAATGTGTTATTTTAAGTGAAAGAATTCCCTGAACTGCACTCGCCAAAAAAAAAAACAACAGATGTCTTCTACATTTCATATGTGACCTGTCACGACAAAATGAGAGTAAAGTCGCATCCCACTCTATTTTATTTTGAGGGTTCAAAGTCATATTGAAGTGGAGGTCAATTTATGGTTTTTGTGATATTTGGAAAGAGTGACCCGTCTCCTATTTAATTCCAAATATTTCGCAGAATCCCATATTTAAAAATGTTATTTTCTCAGCAATTTGGCGAAAGTATTAATTGTGCCTAGTCTGAAACGCTGAAACAATGTCGGGAACAAAGACGCAAAGCTGCCAGAAAAATGCCACATGTCACCTTATACTTTTCTCCAAAGTGTTCCATGTACGTACCATTTGAAAGCTCTCTTTCTGCTGAATTCAAAAATACGAATATCTCAGTTTTTGAAAATTCCAACTTTCAGCTCATTTTGTGGTGACAGGTCATATATACTTGCATTAACTGCAGCTTTTGTGATGTAATTGAAATATAAAATGTCTTAAAAAGTGTGATGTCATTGTTAGTCCGAAAAAGGAGACCATTTTGATGTACGGAAAAGCTGAGTAGGGTCTTCTTACTTGGTGACACAAACGTGGTTAGAATAGATACCAAGAAGGGTGCCATTTGGTGTTCCAGCAAAGGGATTTTGACGGTGCAAAATTTTATCAGAGTGCTATTTTTTACGAAAGGAGCTTTCCTCAAGGCAAAAATGGCTGTTTGTCCCAGTGCCCTGGTCTTCACTTTGTTGACTGTTTGAAATGGTTCCATTGTTGTTTCAGTTTTCAAGAACAAGTGCCTTTGCACAATCAAAATGAATGGTGTGATTGCAGGTTCTAGTTGGAAGAGCACTGCCTTACAACAGGATCTGTGCCATTCTCTTTCCAGGTGGGTACTTCTCTGGCAGCGGTCCAGCCCATCTGATCCGAGACGCCATCCTGACCCTCTGCTCTCAGCTCAAAGATGAAGCTGTGGCCCTCGTGGATGTCTTTGCCCCACCTGACTTCATCCTGAATTCCCCCATCGGTGCTTCGGACGGACAGGTGGGTTTTTGTCCGTCTCTGATGTGCACTGTGAGAACTCGTCAATTGCGAATAAAATGACATTTTATTTTTAGTCTACAATGTTTCTCATTGTATTCACAGTTGACAGTAAATGGGTTCGTGTGCTGTAATAAAAGCCTTCCTGCTTTGTGGTGGAGGAAGACAGTTTCATACATACTTTCTCACAGAAATTACTGAATATGGACGACAAGCAGACAATTCAATCCAGGTTTCAGGGGACAAAAATTAAATGTGCTGGCTACATTGGATAATTTCGTAATCATAACCACAGAAAAACAAAAAAATCGCTCTGGTAACAAAAATCACGGACTGTCACGTGTTGCATATTTTGCTCCGGACTAGTTTGCAGCTAAGTTAGACTAACTTTCCAGCTTAGTGAGATACTACGTTCATAATGATGCCATTTCAGTGTTTCGAAATGGCACAGTCATTGAGAACCAAGAACTTGATGCCACATCAGCTGGAACATGTTCAGTGTGTGTGTGATTTGCCGCATAGCTGGCCTGATAGGGTCATGTGCAGGCACACGTATTGATGTTCTTGAAGGATCCACAGCGCTCTTCTGAGCGCCAAACTTGCTCACTTGCACCTGCCGTTGAGATACCTCATTCCCAATTGGTCCTTCACCCTGCATTTTATATCTTGCCTCACAGGTGTACAAGCGCCTGTATGCCTCCTTCCTGCGGACCCCCGGCAGCTTGGAACGACCCCATTGGTGGAAGGAGTTTGTTGACAAGCCAGTCATAGCAAAGCTATGAGCACCACGGGGAAAAGAATGTTGCATCCTGACTCCACTTTTCTCATCATATATCATCTCAGTAATAGTCAGTCATTACAGAAATGCTGGAAAGACATGAATTCTGGACTGAGAAACATTTACCGATGTTGTTGGGAAATACTTAGAAAATTTCTCTTCACTCCCCATAGACTTTGTACTCAACCGCTGAAGTGGAGTCAGGATGCATCATTTTATCCCACCACGGTAAATGCCTGAAATGCACACTCCTCCAGTTGAACTCATTACCAGATGTATACACACTGATATCTGACAAAGACGAAGCCTGTGATAGGATCACAGTGGTTGGCCAAAGAAAAATTGGCAAGGCAAAAATATTTACACAGGTAGTATACAGGCTTTGCGCGGTGGCCATCTTGCAGGGCAGGTTTTTTTGGTCCATGGGGAAAACCTCCTTTGTGCGTACACGTACCTTGTGGAACAAAAGCACCGGCCTTGTTGGTATTGAAAGCGGCTGAAATCGTCAGGACAAAGGATGTCACTTTGTGCTCTAAATCAGTGGTTCTAGTATTTTACTGAAAAATATTTGTATATTTTGCACTCACAGTTGTAGTGGTTAAAAAGTACATATTAGCACGCCATACCAGCCCCACTGGACTGCAGTTGGCAGTACGGGTGTTTTCTGATTCATTTGGTTATTATTGGATTATACAATTGTGAAATGTATGGTCTGGATTGCCGCAGGTGAAATTTAAATTGCTTAGCTTAATGGGAGTGCAATTTTGAAAGAAAGATTATAACCAGGGATGTTTGTCTAAAGAGTTTCAGGGAAAAATTCCTTGCATGTTTTGTCTTGTATTTTTTTTTACTTACTCTAAGAATGTGAAAAGTATCTGACTCATTAGGCATACTAACAGGACACCTTCCTGAATCCCGTAAAAATTGCCAAAGTGCAAGAAAACCGATGGTACATTCCTTGGATGCAGATTTTCTCAGTTATCCTACAAGTTGGGATGAGAGATAGGTTGGAGGCAGGGCTCACTCCATTATTCTCTTTTCCACTGGTGCAAGTGGGATACCAAGTCTTTCTTCAAGCCCACCAAGAGTGAATCATTCCATGTTGAGGGCGACTGGCATCAAACACTCTTGTACACGAACCACTTCAGAATTCTCATTGGATCGTTCAGCTCTGAATTGCTCCACGTGAAGGATACGATATGCAAGATGCAGCGTCTGGTAAGGACTGCCATATATGGGCATATGTAGCATGCTTTGTTGCCATGGATCAACCAACCAGGATCTAGAATGAATGTTTGCTTGAAGATAAAAATGTCTCATATGCAGTCAGAAGAACCTAAGAATATATGACTTAGCTAGCACAGTTTGAAAGATTTTATACACCAATGCATCAGCATTGCAATTGTTTTGCAGTTGAAAACTTGCGTATTACCTCTGCAGCTGGGTTTGAAATCTCTCTGTATTTGTGCTTTCGTATTTGGAAGAAGCAAGTCCTATTTTTGTGACATGAAATAATGCACATGGTGTTGGTACTTCGGTGTTGTGTATTTCAGTATTATAGAGTCCTATTGGTGTAAAATTGTGGAGGTGTTTTGTTCATGAGCACTAGTTCATAAAAGCTAAACTAGATCCTTGTGGTTCTTTTAGTTACTACACCTCCATGGTTACTATAATGTGAGAATTAAAGTTCACCATTTATTTTAAATGTTGGTATGCCAGAGAAATGGGAGAACATCTGAATGACATTTAAAATTACACAAATTTAAACTAAAAGAAAATTTACACCTCCAAGAATGACTATCTTGCACGATTGGAAGTACTAGTGTGGGTAACATAAATGTAATTCAGTACTTGGTTGACAGTTAATAAAACAAATTATAGTAGTGTGCATCGTGATCAACTCGACAGAAATGCTTGCCACACATTCCGAGTATTTGGACTGGAGAAAACATGAGTTTTAGTCTGATTTAAAAATTTTTGTGAAACATACTGAGGTTATATTCCTAACATTGCCCTTTGAAAGGGGAGTGCTTGATTTGAAAATCTTGCCATGTAATTTCACTTTTTGCGTTTTAAAATAAAGGTATGCAATTAGTGTGGTGTAATTTTTAATACGTATATAATTTACTCAGTGTAAGTTACTTGAAAGTTCCATGACTTTAACTCTCCCAGTATTACATTACTTCTAAGCTGAAAAAGATGAGGGAAAAAAGAAACAAAAAGTGGCAACCATTTACACGTAGTCTTCATGTTAGAAACAATTGTTTTATTGCCAAGACTACCTCCATATGACCTACCATGTTACTTTTAGGGTTGTCTGTAGTACTGAACCCAACCTATGAAGTGTAGGAACTTTCCAAGGATTTGTAATTTTTTTTTCCAAGGGCCCACCTTTGGGAATGAAAATACACGAATGAATAAATATTAAACTGCAGTGTCCAGTTAGTGGAGCGTCCACGCTGTGTGAAACACTTGGCGCATGTATGTGTACAGTTTGGGGTATTGAGATCTGGAGAAATTGGATTGGATACTTCCAGTGAGCTTGAGAATACATCGGATCTTATTGAGAAGGGGCATGCAGTATGGCCACAGTTGGGACATCCAGACTCGCTGAAAACGGATACCGAGTGTAACTGGACTTAAATATGGTCGTTTTAGACAAGGGGCCTGTGGGATATCTGGACATGCTAAGTTCGTGGGGGAGGAAACTTTGACCGGTCATTGATGGATGGGGGCTTGGTTAAACATTGGGTTTGAGCAGTTAGAAAAGCAAGGGAAACCCCAGGGTAAGTCTCTTTCGTACTTGAGGATCCTCAATTTCCAGAAAGCTGAAAGAATTCTTGGTAATCATGCAGGAATTTTAAAAAAAAAGTGTTTCTAGGCGGGGAGCATTCTCCATTTCCTTTCTGGTTCGTGGGAGGTGAGGCTATTCCAAGCCAATGGCATGAAATGGGCAAGGAACTAAACTGTGAGAAGGAAATTATTAACCTTAAAATTACTTCTATCTAACTTAGTCTAATCTAATTACAACAATACTGATGTATAATGATTTCCCCCAGTTTAAGTTATACTTAAATAATGTTAAAATTATCTTACAAAACTCATAACTAAACGATGTTGTTGAGTGTCCAGTAAATTAGGAAGGATACAATTTACGATAAAACAAGCTCCAATATAAAAAGTCACGTTTATCAAATTTATGCCATGAAAATATAGTGATAAACGTGTAAAATTGCATTAGTGGCAGGTGCTCTTTTAAGTGCCGTTGCAAATTAACTGCTCATTCAGGAAAGCAGGTGCTTGCTCCACCAACTTTGTTCAAGGCAAATTACCTTTCTTCTGTTTGCAAATATCGACCGCCATTTTGCACAGGAGTTCAAAAAGTTCACCGGTGTTGGCAACAGCTTTGGCGTAAAAGATGCACATTTAAGCCTCAATTGGTGTGAAAAAAGAGAGGTACTTCAATTAAGTATGTTATCAGTAGTTTTTTACCATTTACCGTGAATTTAAAAGCAGTGTTAGAGTATATATAGAACGTGTTCACATAAAAAGTATACCGAGATAGAAACTACTGTAATGACAAAACTATTTTATGCATGGGAAAAGAGAAATATATCTAGAGAAGGCGGAATGTCCTCTTTGCAGTGGTCAACAGCTTTTGATGTTAGTGACACTGATGAGTGAACAAACTAGACTGACGTTAAAGGTACTTAAATCAGAACTGTGGCAAGTATGCATGTTTTGAATAACAAAAGTCAAACGTCATACGAGCAGTAAAGGACGTATTACGAAGATGTCAGATGTGCATTGACAGGAATGGTTGCCATGTGGAGGGCACAGCACATTAAACTTATGAAGTAAGTAGCAAAAACAAAGCAGATTGGATTGATTTAGGTACATTCCTGGTTTTCAAGAATGTGTTCTTAAACAAAGGCCTTTGGTATTTATTCTGCACACTTGCATGGTTAAGCCTTGTTAATCAACTATGCAAACTTGTCACAGTGCCAATTTCAGTAACTTCAACATAAATTTAGTTTGTTGACTCATCTGTGTCAATAACGCTGCAAAGAGGACATTCTGCCGTTTCTAGAGATACATTCTCTGTCCAATATAAACGCAGTTTTCCCATCAAAGTAGTTTTATCTCAGTATACTTTTCATGTGGACACCCTGTACTTCTTGAGTTATTCTTTTCATTTTGTACTTACAGTCAGCCATAGCTTGCACGAAGATGGTTGGCAAAGACTACGATTGTGGTGTAGCAAAAGAAGGGTCAATGTGTCACTTTTATTCCATTCTATGTCAGTGCCAAACATCTTTTTAAAAAATATGCAGCATTTGTCAGAGAAGAACATTAAATTTTAAAAAAAGGAAAGAAAAAGTATATTTACAATGTAATGCATAGTAGTTAGCTGATGACCTGTCGTACCAAAATGGCAGCTGAGCTCTTGCTTAGTATGGAATTCCAGTTCAATACTGAAGTATACACTCGAACATTATTTGGTGGCATTAAATCGTTGGATATGCCCTATATACCGGTCGATTGCTTACGTTATCGGTTAATGGTTCACCAAAGCCTAATTTCACGATTCAAACAGTCGTCCACAGCTGTGAATAATTATAAGGAAAAGGGACTGATATGGTAGGATCGGTAAATTTAGCATTGGGCAAGTAGCGCAGTAGAACAGTCACGTGATCTATCAAACGTACCCAACATATTCATGCGTGGATAAATTCTGCCAAGATTGAACTATTTTTGGCAGGTAACTCGTATTCCCGACACAGAGACCTACTGCAGAGCCATTTATGGATGCTCAGGGGGGTTGGCCCCCCCCCCACACCCGGATTTGCCCTTGGAGCCAGCGCACATTCAAATCTTGCGGTTAACTTCGATTTCAATTTAGCACAGAACAATAAAGATGAAATCGTAAAATTCCAGTGGCAAACTGACAACAGTGGTGAAGAGGGGAAGCAAGGGGAGCAACTACCGTACCACTAATGATGGGAACTCTTGCTCCCCTCTCCTCCCCGACAAGAGGCTGGCTACGCCACTGACTTACAAAATACAGCAGCTCTTGACACTCTTTACGTCCAAACTTTGGGAGTTTAGAGATGAAATTCCCCTTCTGTCATTTAAAAATTAGTCAAAACAATCACTAAAGTGTGCAGTTTGGCAGTCGGTGTGACTAAAACAATTCTCAGCATTAGTATTTTATCTTGTTCACACATTCCGTTTCCTCTCTGTTCAGAAATTTCCACTTTGCTTACAAATGCCAGTGAAAAATTCCTGAAGAATTATCGTCGTTTAATGAAGGAAGTTACCATGGCTGTCTTTCACCTTGATACTCTGTGCAAGGAATCACATAGATAGTTTTCGCCGTTATCATTAGTACAAGTGAAGAACAATGTAAGGATGTTGTTCCAATTTACCGAATCCTGTTCATGGAACGTTTTTGTCGTCTTTCAGTTCGTCTTGTATTTCCGATTCCTTCATTCCAGAAACGGCGACAGGAACTAACCCTATATCGAGAGTGAGACGGCCGTCCGGTTGGGGTAATATACCTAGATCGCCCGCGTCACCCAAGCCGGAAGCCTCCGTGACCGGGCTCACGCTGGCCGGTAACTCCGTGGGGGCCTTCAATTCGGTGTTGAGATCTGGCAGGCCGGGCCGACCGCTGCGATCGGGAATATCGGTGGGGTAACCCGGAGGGTTGATGATCGTCTCGATGCTGGGCTTGGATGGGAATAAGGGGCTCATGGAGGCGTCGTTGCTGGGATCGGGGATACCACCTGTGAGTGAGAAGATGCTTGAAGTATTCACAAGGAATTGGTACAAGAGATGTCAGGTTGGTGAGCAGTAGTAGATTTCTCACCTTTGTTTGTCTTTGTGAACTGGGTTCGAATCAGACCATGGCAATCGTTTTGGAGTGGGGGGGAGTTCCCTTGAACATTTGTCTGAAGGTCAACATCTAGAATTTGTGCAATGTTCGACTCTGAGACCCCGAGTTGAGTATTGTCTCTACCAATACAATTATTGTAAATAGTGGCTCAATCACATGGCGGGAAAAAAAACTAACCAGAAAGAAAACTGTGAACAAAGGCTATGGCATTATAAGTGGAAGAGGTAAAAGTATATGTAAACTGGGCCAAGGCGGGATGGAGAAAATCTTCACGACTTACCCGACTGTATTATAAATACTTGTTCTAGGAATGACACTCTGCTTCGCAACTCAGCTATCTCCACCAGAAGAGCCTCTAATTCAACCGCCTGGAATACCAGGAGAAATTAAAGGAGTAAGATCTTGAATTCCGAAGGAGTCAGGGGCAATGGATGGACCATTCTTCCCGTTCGAGGAAGTGGGATAGTTGGTTAAAGTTTCTTTCTGTAGGCACTGTCAAAGCCAGCACTGAGCTGAAGTAGTTCAGAACCTAACGTTCGGCCCGTACACAAGTGGACACTTTTTCCATGCTGCGTGTGACCGTGCGCAGTGTTTCTCAGTTTGTAGGGGTATTGCTAAAGGGGCAGGGTGCCCTCCGTTAGTCAGTCGGTAGCATCATGGTGTTGTCAGCAAAGGGGAACGGAGGGGGAGGTCACATACATTTCAGGTCGGGGAATCAGACTACCATCACACTTGAGAAATTCGAAGAGGGTCCGTCGGCAAATTTCATGATGGTGTCCCTCCATTTAAAATGATTTAGCGACACCTCTACACCAGTATCAGTTTGTGATGGCATTCTATGGGAGTGTTTGAACGAACCAGAGCGGCATTAACAGCAGCGTGTCTGAGAATTGAGCTCAAAGCACGAATGACGGAACGGGTTTGAGTGCAAAACTTTGAGAAGGGGAGTTTACTCACAGAAACATTAAGACCGTGAGCGTCTCCGTTAGATCCCACAGGTCCCGGCGGTCCTGGTTCACCTGGTGCCCCCTGAATACCTATAAAAGATGAAAATAAAAGTGCTTTGAAATAAGTGATAAAGTAGAATAAATGATAAAATAGGGAGGACAATTTCCAGTAATAGGATATAATAATTTCTTTCGTATCAAGTCAGTCAGCAGTCCGTGTAATATTCATTTTGTTGTTTAACTTCTACTTTTAGTAAAATTGGCCACAGAATAATTCCATTCCAAAGTGACAAGTAAGGTGAACAGCTAAACTCTTGACAAGTCAATTTCCTTGGAAAGAACATCCTAGAAAACAATGTCATTAGTCAAAAACCAAGATATAAGAATTTCAAATAAAGAAATCTCTGTGAGTGTGTGTGTGTGGGAGGGGGGATAGATTTTTCTGATTTTACAGCCATTTATTTTTTACATTCCATCAATTATTGTAAAGCTACCAGAAAGACTTTGTGGGAGAAGGGCCAATAAATGTTGACTGTAGATGAGTATTGTTAAAATCACCTGCAAATAGCGACAAACCTCTCTTGACGGGTGTCGTATCAGCAAGCTATAGTTAAATCTGATGAGACACCATTAGTGTGGTGGTGTCACCCTCATGCGGGAAGCAGACGCGCGTGCATTTCGGCAAATCACGACAGCCTATTGATTGAGGGGGGGGGGTGTAACCTGTTCATGAATCACGGCTTGTGATTCTTGTCGGTGAGTTACTCTAGATAACAAAAACCGTCTGACAAACCTGGTGCAGCGGGACCGGGCGGCCCCGGGGGCCCCTGCGGCCCTCGAGGGCCAGGAGGGCCGGCCTGGCCAGGCTCGCCCGTCTGCCCGGGCATTCCTGCATCCCCGGGTAGCCCGCGGAGTCCTGGTGGTCCCCTAGGTCCTGAGGGTCCCCTCGGACCAGCGGGCCCAGCGGGACCGGTGTGCCCCATGACAGACTCGCCTGGCCGGGTGCCGCTGGAGGGAATATTGTTAACGTACTGCGTGTTGGATAACGGTGACGATTGAGAGCCTGTTAACTAGAGAGATATGAAGGAGTCTTTTTGTTAGTGACATACTGTCCGCTACAATAATAACTCTCAACTGATGCATGTGTATTAACATTGCACGTGTTTTAACATAATTTGAAAGCAGTTCCAAAACTCTGTTTAATTTTTATTTATTTCAATCAATATTAACTATTGTGTCGACGGTTGGTATCTCCATATATATGATCAGTGCCCATGCTATTAAAATTATATTTAGTTTTTACCTCAATTTCCTTTTTATTTAAATTTTCCAAGTTGTTATTTTGAAAGGCCTTATTATGCTTGCTACTTTCGGTATCCGTTAATCACGTTCGTTATTTTATCCTCTTTTTTCTATCATTAAAAAATACACTTACCAATCTGTCGACCTTTTGGCGTAATTCGTCTATTTGGGAGCAATTGAAGCAAACTGTATATAGGTTTAGGGGATTGGGTTAAAGAAAAAGCCAAACATACAAAAATAATTTTTGAAATTAGCAAAAAGTCTGAATTAAAGTGTTGCGGTGAGGTGAAACAGAAGACAGAAAGTTTACAAAAACTTAAAATGACGGTCTTTTTAAATTGAAAGTATAAGTAAACGATAATTAACTCTCTATTTCGTTGAAGATCAGTCTCTAATTCCTCTGGAAAACCAACAATACGTCCCAACGTCGGACACCTGCAGAATTTGCATGTCTCGTGCGCAACCCGCTGATTGGTCGAAAGTATGTCGCCAGGTGCATCTGAAGCCAATACACTTTACAATACATTCCAAAGCAAATTGCGTGTTAGCTCAGTACGAGATTACGCTGTATGCTTTTGTCTACAGTTGTTTTTATTGTTTGCTGCTTTTCTCGACGTGTTACCGCCTCTTGCGTCAGTGTACTTAAAACCTTTCCAAGTGGATTTGGAGCAGTGATGTTGACGCCATTCTTCGAGTCTCAAGAAGCGAAGTGACACTGCAAATGTATGCTCGCGGTAAGGACTCTGCTAGATACATGTAAGCGCGGAGATTGTCCGGTAGGTTTTACACACAACTTTCTCTTTTGATTAACACTGAAATAAAGCAAGTGCTACATTTTGAATGGCTGCAAGTGTTGAAAGAGCGGTTACTCTGCAGTACTGGGGGAATTCAAAATTAACAGAAGGCAATGGAGACTGTATTTGCGTAGCAACTTTACTTTTAGGCCACCGATGCACTCGTTCGTTTCACTCATTAATACATGTAGGCTATCTTAGTTTGTGTACTACTGTCCATAATTACCTTTGCAGCACATGCAGTCTTCGCTTCTTTAAAACACGCACTGTTTTTTAAATTACTCTTTGTGGAGGACACAAAAATGTGAAATTACATGTAATTATCATGGGAGAGGTGTCCTAAAAGTAAAGATACCCTATGAGTCTCGATTAACGTATTTGATGGCAATTCCCTGATCGCTGACAAACCTCTGTCACAGTTCTGTCCGCTGAATCCCGGGCAACACCTACGCTCTCTTGTCTCTACGGTACGAAGACCGATGTAATATCTCGGCCGAAACATTATCCTTCAGGAAGAAAAACCAAAAAGGAGAAGTATCAAATTCAGACATGTCAACTACAGGTTTGTCGGGATAGGAATTCAAACCGGCAGCATAAATAGACATTATGAAACCAGAGTCTTATCAACAATTTAATTTCTAATCATATTTTTATTTCGTCTGAACATCCTTTGTAGATAGTACGGGTAATCTCCGGACTGTAGCGCGATAAATGAAGTAGTCCAGTCTGTGGGTCACATTTATTAGTTGGCTATGCCCAAACCATTTATCTACATGCGTATGTCATTTGGGAATCGTGATGGCATTCACGTCATCACTTCTAAACCATGGCCCCTGCCAACAGCCAGCCAAACTTTTATTTACGCAATGAACACACACATAGTCGATCTCAAGGTGACACTTGTTTATGACACATTTCCAGCAGCTCGTCGGCTAACCAGTTTGGTAAGTACCCCGCCGTCCCTCCAGGAAAGGTGTCATCTAGGAGGTGACGGCAAGGCTTTCAGCGGTAACAACCCTTGACAGAATTGGACCAATTTGGGGGTCGCTGTACCCTTGGCCTTGTTGATTGTGATAAGGCCGGTGTGTGTGTCTTCTCTTTCATCCCTTAAGACGGAGAAATTTTTTAAGGACACTTGGGAAGATCATTGTTAGAGAAAAGTTGAAGTTGAAGACCCAGCTCGTCACTCGTTTTCACCCATTACGTTTGGCTAAGCCCGTGCATATACCAACTGTGTCCTAAGTGAGCGATTCAACGCCCTATTCTCGTGTGTAAAATGCTCTGCTATTTTGTATGTCTCCCTCAAACCTTCATAATTGGCGAATGCCATTTCAGAATTACTTCTTTCTTCCGGATGCTCCTGGCCAAATTCCGCAAACTTAAAATTAAATTATGATTTGTTATTTCAAGAAAGGCTAAGGTAGTCCTTAAGGCAAGGAAACAAGTAGAAGCCGTCCTAGCTTGGTATTAAATGGCTTTGCTCGGGGGAGAAATGTGTTTCTGTAAACTCGTCCTTTCAAAGGAAAGTGTACTCTCGAGATAACGATAGGCGGAGAGAAATATGGACGTCAAACACAAAGCCATATTTCCCGTGGCGTAACTATTCCGTGCCGCGGTTGCCCCCTCCCCCGATTTGAAATCTTGAAATTTAGGCCTAACATTCTATTTACAAGCCACACTTCATCGGCTTTTGGTCCTCCCTGAAAAAATAAGTGCATTTCGGGTTCCCCCAAATGGTTTTTACCCCAGTTACGCGGCCACTACCTATTTCCATGTTAGAGCCCAACTAACATCTCTTGGTAAGACTTTTCAATAGGTACGGTACTTACACATTATTTTGGTATGGGCAGAAATTGAATTTAAAGTCTGACATTTAACCGACATGTCATGCTCACAGTATTAAATGGATGGACAAACGGCAGCTCTACAGACCTTGCCAGCAAGTAAGTGTTCCAGGCTGTTTTAAAAGTGGGCAGGGTTACTCCGATTCCAAGCTTCTTTCAGCTTGTCTTTGGGAAGAAGGCCCGTGTAATTTACAGGCAATTTGGTAAAAATGAGAAAATCCGCGAATTTGGCCTTGCAGCTACCGGTATGGTTCTAGAAGACAGAATTATCATTCGCAAAGGTGCTTGACGACGATCGAAACCAAAGCGCTATATTTTGCTCCCCTCTGTCAAAAATGATTAGCGGTGAACGTTCGCACCTCCAGAATCTTTAGTCCAAATCCAGTTTAGGAAAGTGCGTTGTAAGCTCCCGAGCGGCTTGTGGTTTCGTGCCTCGGTCATATTCAACATCATTTTTAATGTGTGGTTTAAGTTAGCAACGTTAACAAAGCACACGATTTTTGGGGAGCCACGGGATACACCACAATGAAGTTCTAAAGGCAGAGACCTTTTGGCTCATATGTGGTTTAATAACTCCATGATCTGATCAGCTGCAAGTGGAGTATAATGGTCAATACATAACAGCTGAACCAAACTGATGTGGTAATCCTTTTTGGCATGGGGTGATGTTTCATGAGCAATGTACATGTAGGTTTGAAGAAAGGGAAGACTGATGTAAGCGAGAGCCGCAGGCACGTCTTCACATCCAGTGTGGAGGAATGGCTCCGGATTTCGTTGGCTTTCTGAAACATAGTGGTATGCGAGAGTTTTGTTGGGGGTGTGTTTGTACTGTGAGTGGTTTTGTGGTTTGCCGCCAAAGGTTGGTGGCGGGTTTAACCCCCTTTTATTCTCCCATAGATTTGCCACACCTCCCGACGTTTCTGTTCAAGTTTTGACGGGCCTATTTTAAACACCGATGCGGGTTTGGGCTAACCATGGTGGCAGCGTTTGTACACGAGCTGTAATCGAGCTTTCTCATTTGATATAAAAAGAAATAGTATTACAGTTTGAGTCGAGAAACGTAGCAGCATGACTTGAAAGCTTGGGCCCAACATAACAGCGGCTATAGAATGCGCATTCACATGTACAACCTCCGACAATCTGCAGTTATCATTCGACCTCGCCCCTTCACAGATAATGAACGGATGACATTGCATAACTACGCGTCCAAAATAATGCTATCTTGGTTCGTTTTACAATGGAGATAATTATTCTGCTGTTCTGTTCGGATGTGATTCTTAAGATATAATTGGTCTGCGCTTCGACATACGTGCACAGACTGAATGTATTAAAAAGTAAAAGACGATAATAGCTTTAAGAAAATTTCCCAATCTTCACGGAAAATCAAATGTCACTTATATAAAAATGCGACTGAACTACATGCATTGGACATTTTGGTATAATAGCTTTACGACAGCAATTTTCACGGGGCAACTGAGAATGGAATGAAGAGACAGCTCACCTGTATGACGTCTTATCGCAGTCTTTCCTGCCGAATGACCCGTAAAGTGACTGTAGTTGGTACTTGCACCAATTGGGCGTGGTCCTCTGTACGTACATCTCTGTGCCATTTCGAATCGCGCACGACACCTGCCTGGTTACTATGAAGTCGCACCAGTTGCTTCCCCTGCTGAGCCCAAAAAATCCAAATACAGCATTGATTAATACTGTTTCCTCTTTATCTCTTGCATGGTTTAATGCCCCACCCCCTTTCTGCGACTGCCGATGAACTATTTTCGTGCTCATCGTTTATTTACATTTCCGTAATTTAGGTATATTTTCAATGGGCGAGTAAAAGGTTTGTCAGGGATGGGACTCTTCGGTGAAATTTTGCCCATGAATGATGCCTCGGTGCGCCAGTTTCACCTAGCTGATAAACTCGTTGCTGGGCAAAACCATTTTAACAACCAAAAATTTCATTGGT
This sequence comes from Acanthaster planci, assembly GCF_054643075.1. Lineage (NCBI taxonomy): Eukaryota > Metazoa > Echinodermata > Asteroidea > Valvatida > Acanthasteridae > Acanthaster > Acanthaster planci. The sequence goes on along the minus strand of NC_141785.1, from coordinate 15,695,768 downwards.
GTATGGATTTTTAGATCCTGGGTATCTGGTGATAGTTACATTATGTATTTTCTTGCTTAGCAAGTAGCAAAGTAGTAACAGTTCAGTATTAAGCCAATCTGGTGTACATGCCTCTGATGTCAGCTGCATAAAAAGGATGGATTTCCTCTTCATGCTTTCGAATAGGGTCAAGTTTGTGAACTTCGCCAGCCCTTGATATTACCCCCAGCTTTAAATGAGTAACTGTCCCTAGACACGCCCCTCTGTGGTCCTTGCGGCTACGTTTAAAACAGGCGCATTGTTTCTTCCACAGATATCACCCTGTGCCGATGAGTCAGTCCACGAGACAACTTCATGCTGACGTCATCACAGGGGAAGAGGAAGGATCAGGTCTCCACATCGAGATTTGTGCTTGATGAAAACTGTGTTTCCTCACAGTAACCGAGTCGGCCGTTGCCATGAAAACGCGGGGAATCTGCAGGTTGACTGGGTAAGTTCTATCTAGTGTATGAAGCAGGTATGAACTTGGCTTGACGGCAACAAATGTCAAGCAAGCCAGCAGTGCAAGGGGTTCGAAAAGGGCGTGGGATGATGGATCACCTCAGCTGATTCCAACGACCCTTCTGACATGGGGTCCTAGGGTTTATAGGGGGTAAAATTCCTTGCGCTAACGGATAAGTGAACTTCAAACTGACTGTATTGACTATTGAGCATTGAAAATAAGCGTTCAACAAATTATGTGCGGGTCAGGAAAGGTACCGTACTGTTCTGTTTGACATTAGCTCTATGCAAGAGAAACCCTACTTTGTGTTAATTGATGGTGCCTGTTGATGATGCCCTAAACTATAGACAACACAACGGGGGCACTGAGAGTTTTCTTTTATTGTGAGTACATGTATGTCGGGGACATGTACATACAAGTACCAGCTCTATGCAACGTAATAATGCATTTGATCCGCAGAGTTATCCAACTCTGACATATTGCTCAAAGCATAGGCCTCTAATTATCTTACAAAAACTCATAAAATTCACTAACTCCTTCAACACTCAGAATATACCTTACCTCCCATGTTATTCTGGGTGGCTTTTCCTATTGTAAACATCCAAAACGGTGCATTGCAAAGTCATGACCGCTAAGTTGATGGCACCTGAACCCCTTGACCGTGAAGTTGACAGGTACTCCCCTGGGCCCAGACCGCTGCTTCTCCCTAGGCACCAGAGAGAGTGTCGTAATTGCTTCACTGGGGGAGGCCTCTGAATATGGAAGTGTGTGACTATTGTTCATTTCCGTTCAAAAGGTACGCTCCCCGGTTTGCTTTGAAGTAAGATAATGTTGCCCGATGATGTTCTGTAACTGCGAAGAATGTCTTTTGCTAAACCTTTACGTTACATTTTTTCAAGATTGGGTCGGGAGGGGGCGCCAACAGGGGCTTTAAAATCAACCGAAAGGACAAAACGATTTTTTTGGTTAAATAAAAAAGCGATTAAGGGGCGTTGTAAAGTGTGGACGAAGTGTTACCCTGCGCGCGACAACTGGCATCAAGCATAGGAAGCTGGCATTTATTAAAAGATAATAATATTTACATCAACGATGTAATTTACATACAAAAGGCTACGCCATCCCTACGTAATGAAAGATTCCCAAGCCGTTAGCGCGAGCATATTAAGAGAAAGATAGGTTAAATTAAAACAGTTGCGTGAACAAATTCAACCATCACTATCGATCATTGACTTCTTGGTCCAAGACTAGTATTCGACAAATCCCTGTCTTGCAGTCTATTTTGAATCATAAATGATGAACATTATGAAACACTCTGAAAACCGTCATGCCAACGCCTGTTTACGCATAACCCCTAGCGCTTACCAATGCACTTTAAGGGTTTATTGATCACGTGGATTTCTTATCGAATAACTCAAAGTCTTGACGTTTCCTTTAAGGCAGTATCTGTCAGGAACATCCAGTATCACATGGCGTGGCTCTACCCCACGGGCTATATCATGCACACTGGCCACGACAACATACTTGTCAAGTTATCAAATCTGGGGCACTGAGTCAGCCCCTACAGGGGAGTATCCTCGATGCATTTTGTAAATTGCCGCTCCTGGAAGCACGTGTGGACAGATGGCCACTGGATGTTGCCTTTTTGAGTTTAAAAAGCGAGGTAGTAAGTCGGAATTCGATTCGAACCAACGTCATTGTGGTCTTGGTTTCATCTGTTAATCGAACCCTCATGATCAACGTGAACTTCACCTCAATAATAAATAGTTACGAATAGACTGCATTCACGGGGGACCCAATTTCAGTCGAATTCCCCAACGTAGTGTATTCATTTGAACACATTATATTTAAAGAACCAGACTATATTCTACGTTTTGATTCCAACCCCCGAAATCAACTGGTACCATCCCATTAAGGGTTTCAGTTGTATAAAATGCCTTCAGTAATAGCCGATGACTGAAATCGGTTATCCCGCAAATACGGTCTGCTCACGAGGTAGAGTAAGTCAAAACAATCGATCTTTTACAACACAACAGAAATGACAGCTGTCATATAATCTCGGGACACGTCTGTTTATTGCGGCGGGTTTCGTCATTGACTTCTTACAAGAGTCCATTTAAAAACATCTTGCATACGGTCACCCTTACTCTCATGTTGTAGTTCAAATATGCCTTTTGACTTGTCTTCGTTTAGGATAACATGTCCTATAGTAACAACATCCTTTTCAAATATCAAATGGCCGCCACGGGTCTCAAGGAGATTTTAAAGTACATGTATCTGGTCCATCCACTCGGGGCGTGACGGAGACATTAAGTAAAGCATCCTCTGTCCTCTTATCAACCGGCAGATCTGGGAGAGTGAGCACACGCGTAGCTAGGCCAATCAAGGCTAAACGTTTTACCGCTTTCATCCTGGCCTTATTTTGTACGTCATTAAAAAAAATGCAACGCGGAGCAGGAAGGAAGAGAGGAGCTAAAAGCGGGGTGCCGCCTGGCTTGGGCGACGATTTCCAAGACAGTACCTCACCACTTTCGAGACGATAGCCTCCAGACATAGAGATAGATATCATATCGACCTCTTGATATTTGCGGCGGGAGCATGTCGTCCCATGATTTCATGTACTCATATTTTTATTTATAGGCCTACTTACATTTTTATCCCCTGGTGGAACAATCTGAGAACACATCATTCCACAGTATTGGAAACCATATGTCAGGACCCCATGTTTAAACATGGAAATAAAGGCTGCAGGCCTCTGTCAGTCATTTCTGCTGCGAAACTGTTTGACGTAGGCCTACACGGAAATCCTTCTTTTTATAGTTTATTAATTTGATTAAACTAGGCAAAAACATACGTTTAAAAATCCAGGATGACGATTTCAGCGATTTAAAGAACATAGTTTTGGCAAGTTAGGAATAACCATTGAAAAATGTTTCAGAATAACGTGGGGGATAGGAGTGCCTTGACAAATTATATTTAGCTTAAAACTGCAAAAGCTGGACTAATTATAGATGACAGAGAAAAATTGAAACAGTGTACTCTTCTTGTAATATTTTAGCTGATGGAGTCTGGAACTGATTTACAGGTGATTCACCGCAGTAGGATTTTCCCTGACCCAGATACTATTTCCAAAATGACTTAAATGGTAACTCCAATCTCCGGATACATCTTTTTCCTTCTTGCTCAGTTCTTAAGACGATGCAGGGCGATAAACTGAGAGCCTGAGACAACACTATACATACGTATACTGTAATAGGAGCAACTCTATATAATGCGTCAAATGTGTTGGTCTGGGTGCCAGACCTGGGGGTTCCTTACTAAAGTACGGTACTTGCTCGGTAAATGGGAGGGGTCAATCCCCCCGTGCTCTCACACCAAAACGAAAAATGTAATAAAATATTAGTCATAGTAGTAACCAAAAAAAAAAGTGACGTCCAACTACGCGTAAAGGTAAGTGCCCCCGAAAAACTTCCGGGATTCGCCCTAGACATAATTATATTTATAATTATAGCCTATCGGGGGATCGCAAAGCTTGCCGCCGATAGCCCAAATAAGGCTGTAATATCCCACTTTCACTGAGAAAACCTCCAATAAATTCGGGTTGTACACAAAAGGTTACGATGCGCCCCGCAAGTAGACCCTCCCCCCTTCCCAATTTATCAGGATCCTCCACCAGAGAGATATCGTAGTATCTGACTGCAGCTGGCTCTCACCAAGCGTGTTGTTCAGAAAGATGAAAAGGGATCAACCATAAAACCGGCAAGCACTTTTATTCCAAATATCATTTCGGATGGGAGGTTATCTTTGCCGGACGCAACGCTAACGTAAATCGGATGTAACATATTAACTTGTGTAACCGGGCCTTGTCGTCCCTGAAAAAAAAGTTAAAATGTTTCGTTCATCGAAGGTCAGAAGGAACTGTTCATAAGTTTCCCAGCCAACCGAGGAATTGCAGCTTATTGTGACCTCGAGACCTGGAACATGCATGTGACTTTCGGGCTGCCTCCCTTTTCCCCTGTTTGAAGGTCTTCTGGAAATGTGGCTGTCTGGAGTACCTACCAGGAAACAAATGACTCAGGGTCTTGTCTAATCCAAAATAAATAGTCGACACGTGCTCTAGAAACTAAACGGCCCATTTACAAAGAAGTAAACTAGAAATAATCACTTCCCAAAACACTCATTCATAAATACGCATACATTTCAATGATGTTGTTAAACTTGGGTAGACTGCTTTTTGACTGTCTTCCCAAATTATTAATGTCCTGAAAATCCCAAGAGCAAACAAAGTTATGAGTAACGAGCTCATATTTCACACGTCAAGTAGACCATGCATTAGATCCACAGACATATTATCAGGAGAAGGGGGAATTTTTTTCGGGAGGGGGCAAACATTTGGAAGTTCTTTATGTAACCTTTTCTGGCATTTCTAGCGTTGAGGCTACATTCTAGGGCTCTCCGCGTGATTTTCAAAGCAAGCAACAAGGAAAAATTTCGAAAACGCCTTTCTCTCCTTACTTTGGAAAAAGTGCTACGGGGGGGCCCTCTCCTTGCTCCAACTTCCACCCTTGGTTTTAGGAATGTGAAAGTGCAGGGTGTACTACCCAGGATAGTTAGAAGGGGGGGTCGAAATACGATAGCTCGGGAATCCCCATGCTTGGGGTCCGGGTGCACGCTCATCCGGGAATTTCTTTTAAAAGACACCAAGTCCTGCAACCAGAGTAAATCCGAGGTGTCACAATAAACCATCCTCAGAGTATCTGTGAATAATTATGTATCTTTTCTGTCTTTCCCTTTCAGTCTTTTAAGTACTACACATACCTTTATGAATCGACAAGAGCCGTGGTTGACTGGTCAAACAATTAAGACACCTTGCACACATATACCTTTGGGAGCATCTTCCATATACCTACATTCAAACAAACCCACTTACAATAGAATAGTTTCTGTACCCCCACTCTGGTAAGGAACGTAGCTGTATATGCATAAGTTTTGGTTTGAATGAGAATAGCAGTGCAGTGAAGTTTGAAGAGCATGAGCCAATGAGGTGTAAATTAGTGGAAGGTTGTTCAGTTTGAAAACAGAGTTAGGGCAGTCGTCTCCCATGTATCTGAGCGAGTGGATGTCCCATCAGCGTGCTCTGCTGCAGCGACTTTGTGTTGCTTTCGGGTGATTCAGGCCCGAAGAGAGATCTTTTGAGAAAACCCGACTTAGAAGAATTTGCAGCTCAGTTAGATTTTGTAAAATTGTGTTTTGAGCACATTTTGGCGCAATTTGTATCTTTACTTGGCACGTTTGAGGGAGACAAGCCAACAACATTGACCAGCAACCGTAAGTTAAAGAATTTCATTTTTTTGTATTGAATGATAGAAATACTGTTTTCCTTATCATATTTATTATGAGATTCACCAGGAATAAGGGCGGAATCAGGAATTTGAATTAATTTAAGGGATGTACTAGTAAATATTTGATAATTGCGCTCCTCCTGTAAAGTCTGACGTTGATCTACAATTGTGTCAATTGAAGTAGAGAATCCCAAGATGGAAAGGTCTAGAAGTACTACAATTAGTGCTATTCTAAAGGGTGTATGGAAACGAAATTGATGTTTCACTTCCTGATTTGTGACATAAAAGTCTAAAAGCAGAGCAAATTTGCATGTTCAATTAATAGAGTTTTGAGAATTTACCAAAAATTATGAATTCACAGACGGCCCTTGGTGACTTTTGATGCCCTACTTTGGTCTTGATGGTCTTTCTCGAATCTTGATGGCCGGCATCGCTTGATGTTTTGTTCCGAGCCTTGATGGAAGAGGAACGCGTGGACACTGTGGAGACGTGATATGTGTGGACGTGTGGAAGGAGGCCATTTGAAGTGGAGTCAAACAGGAACTAAGCGATCAACTCACAGAATTTATACCGCCTCCACTGATAAAAGCCATCAAGAAGTCAGTTTTAAATCCTATATCATATATAGCCTTTCTTTGAGTATTATGTAAGTTTTATTTCGTGCTAAATAATTATTATCATTGTGGATAATAAGGGTGTGCCTGGGACCGAATATAAATTTGGATCGAAGTTGTTGCATTGACCTCATTGAACTAAACTTGTTGACCGCCAATTGAATATGATTTTTGAGAAGTGGAGTACGAAATTTACGGGAATGTCACGTAAATTTCATGTAAACCGTAATAACTCAGCGGGGTAATTTGATTTTATACCATTTTGACTCTTGGGTAGAGTCAGATATGTACAAGTTATTTTTTACTTGTGACTGAACTTTTGTAAATTATCATTGTGAGTTGCATAATTGTAGTGTAATGAACTAACAGAAATTATAGAAGAATTCGTGGACTTGATTTTATTTGCCATGGTTATTGAACACTATTAGAGATAGGTGACTAGTTCTGACACAAGGCCTGTGTTTTGTGGCTGTTTCATCAGTGAAACAATTGAGGAGTAGAAAGGGGGGGCGTTCGAACCCTCTGAACCCTTTCCCCCGCGTCCGCCCTTGAAATGTTTCACGATTCGTATCGCCATGTTGCACGTCGAGTGATTTCCTACTCTGCGCCTGGTAACGCAAGCAGTCACATAATTCTTGGGCGCGTGTGCTTAATGCTAAGCCCTTGCGACTTGTGGGACTGGACCTGACTGTATGTGGATAGTCGCCACGACTACTCAAATTCACTAGTCGGCCCACACCTAGCTAAAACATACCTCGCAACATTTCGGCGGATGTCCGTTTTTGAAAAGTTCCACGACTGTCGTCACATTACCCTTAATCTGTTACAAATCCACGTGCTGCCGTTTGTCTGAGACGTGATCACGTTTGCATCAACAGAACGGATCTCAGTGATCAGGGATATTAGTCCCCCTGTCACATGACATTTCCTTTGCAAATGTGAACAGTTGTTGTACCGACTTAAAAGGCTTTCCTTAACATAACATTCATGTTCTGGGAAAGAGCATTAGCATGACGAATGACGGTTAAATGAAGTGTGTGAAAAAATAGATGCCAGGGCAGACTTTAATAGGCCTAATGCACGGCAGGCCATATGCGGTGTACATGAAACAACCTATTTTAATCCAGTATCAACCAGTAAAAGTAACTTTAAATTAAAGGCTTTTAAAATTAGCACAAATGGCTACCCCAACCGAACTAAAATACTGTCCTTTGTAGTTACGACTGTTGTTGTTCGTGCGGTCTTATTACTGGATTCCCCGGAAGAGGTTGATTATCAACTGTTATTTCAGCACATTGGCCGCAAATCCACGAAGAGTATTCTTACGCTGTACTTTAATTTCCTGCAGAATGTAGCTCTATGGTGTTAGCTTGTTTATATCATGACACAGCATACTTGCAGAGAAGTCCCTGGGTCTACATGACGACGAAACATCAGTTCCTATTTTTCACTTCTCATGATCTTCTTTCAACCTTTATCAATGGGACGTAAACGATTTAAAGATTATTTCGTAGGCAAGTACCTCCTTCGTCGATTATCTACAGCCCTTGCTATTTGCCGCACGGACCTTGAGAGTACTGTGATTGTTTCGAAATCTTCGAACAGCGAGACATACAGTCTGCCAAGAATATTTCCAAGTCTAACTTCGTTCTCCAAAGTCTGTTTGATGGGGGTGAAGAACCTGAGCCCGTTTGGGGTGAAAGAGCACGGCTTAGGCTATTCAGGAGAGTGTTTTCACTGGGGTAGAGGGAGCAATATTATCTCGGAGATACAATGCTCGATGGACACTTAATTTGGTACGGAACCAGAAAAACTTATTAAAAATGCCTATAGGGGCCTACAGATAGGCGATACACGTGCAAATACGTTGTGCGTGTTTCCAATATTTGCTACCACGTGAATCTAAAAACTACCCCATTAAGCTGGCTTAAAAAAGAACACAGGCATGGATTAATCATGTAAATCAGTCGAATGTAATCGATGTGACATTATACTGAGAGGGAAAATACACAACTCGATAGGAAAAAGAATGTATTTAACAACTTTGCATAAACTTCCACTGTGTATACACACGGAAAATTTCTGAAGGTTTTGGACGACCGACTCTTAATTGCCAAGTAACCTTGAAAACACTGTCCGACTGCAAATTTGATGCTGTCAAAAGTTGCGCAAGACTTCAAAAGAAAAGTCATAAAAGGCTAGAATATTTGCAGCAGCTGAGAGTAAAAATTTCCACTCCCAGTCATTACAGAGGTTTTTCACATGACGTAATATGACAGGCAAAGGCATTTCAGGAAGCGTGTCTGTGAAGGCGCTCGCATTTTCCGAATCTAGGGCCCTTTTCCAATACTCGACTTGGGCTCTGTTTCAGGCTTCGTTCCCAAAACCAATCCCCGATTGTGGGCCTGAAGCGTTTAAATTAAATTGGATTACTGTAATTTCTGGCTCTCTTGCATCTTATTTGATGTTTTGTGGCACTATTAGACTAACTACTGCGCTTACAGCTTCAAAGTCAGGTAGTAAAAAAAATAGGTGAAGCCTGAGACGGAGCCGAAGTTGAGTATTGGAAAACGGCCTAGGTATTTTTATCCGGTGCGTGACATCGTCATACTCGCTTACGCACCACGAATTGTACGCTCCCATTGGAAGATACAAGTTCTGCGAAAACTTCCACTTACTCTATGTACAGTGGGCGTGTTTGAACTGAAGTGACGTCACACTTATGAACCGGATTGGCAATTTTATGTACGCAAGAATGTTAAAAGACAATGAAGGCGCGTGCGTTTCCGCGCACATCTGTGCACGATGAACGCTGACACCAAAAATCACGTGACTGAAAATCTCTACAGGGCTGAGACACTGTCGTCAAGCAAACGTGACATGTAGGCAGCGATCCAAGTCAGGCTACTCAAACATAGAAACAGTGACACTGCATGTATTCAGACAGGCTACATGGTTTAGCACCGTATTGCATGTTTCGCAAGCTGTCATCGACAAGCGACCTATGGAAGTATTTATTTTGGAAAGGTTGGGCTGGTGTACATTCTCCAACTAGAAGGCCAAATGTTTTTATGTAGGCCTGGGGATAGAATGACGAGTGATAAAATACATTTACCTTTATTTTAACGATAGCCGAATAAGAAAGGTTATCAATATAAATAATACAAAGCAACCGGTTCCAGTTTTAAAATAACTTTTTTAGCTTTATAGCTTTATATAACGCTTGAGCGCTATGTTGGTGGTATAAAAACGTACGAGGTTTTAAAACTTGACCAAGACAAAGAAACAAACACGTTTTAATACACAAATGCTTCGTGCTGAAGCCTTCACGCTTCTTTTTCTTTCCTGTAGATTAACTATTTCGTCTCGCTTTAAGCATTTTTGCCCAACGGGCTTAACGCAGAAACTCATGTTTAGACTTTTGTTATGCAATCAACTAATAGGTCTCCGCTTCTTTCTTTGATATGATTCAACAGAGAACCTACGCACGCTCAAGGTCACTAACAACAAACTTCTACGTCGCGGAATTGAGTGAACTGAATACCACTAGCCCGATGAGTTCCTGGATACACAGATTCCCACAGTTTATCCAAAGCGACGGCTTGTTTCTAGAGTGGGTTATTATCCTCAAGGAAGGTAAGAGGAAACATTTGAACCAAGATCTGGGTTAATTACGCCCTCCAGTGGCATCCCATCCAAGAGGCGCCAACACCATTTTAGGTTGTTTGCGATCTAAATCGTGCATTATCCTGTTCATGACCCTTATGTACCTCTTTTATGACCCAGGACTGATCTGGGGTTATAAGTTGTGCCTCCCAATGTAAACTGAAGCTACTGGCTGCTTCCAGGTGTTGAGGTACATTTTAAAGGGGGAAAAGACCAGGGAAGATGCTAGCGTAGGCCCTATAGTGCCTAGTGGCACCATGGTGGCACAAAACAAGTGGAGACAAAGTCTATGAGATACACGCCCCCTAGTCGTCCTGGAATTCCCGATTACAAACTAAAAGGAAGAAAAGCTTTGTATAAACACCACCACCCAATCCACCTGTGCCTCTTCCAGAAAAATCTTTCTATACTACTCCCTAAGAATCGAATGAGCTCCACTATGGGAGCTACTCTATGCATACGCGTCACGTCTGGGGCACGAACCTGCCGGTAGGAATGGTGCACACAGCCTTATCATCTGAATGCGGTCACTCTGTCACGTTTAATTTTGCCTACCGTACCTCCCTTTTTCTTGGGTAAAACTTCTGTGTTTTTTTTTTTACATTGCGTTTAAAATTAATTTGTAGATGAACGCAAACCCTATGAGAGGAAATATTTGCCATCAATGCCATTGCTGAATCACGGGAACGGGTTTTTCCTCCTATTGGCAAACTTAAGAGTTCTTCACCCCAATCAGATGATGAGGAATCTTGTTTTGTTACCTCCTTGCTTCTTGCCTTTGGCCCCGAGCTCTTGTTTTCGTTGCGATGAGCACGGACCGTTCGCGTGTTGTGGTTAGGCTTTACTCCCCAGGCGTCCAACCACCGACAAATAAACAGGCCACTAACAAGTGTCATTCTTGTCTGTGTACGTGAACTTTGACTTCGCTAATGGACCAGGGAGGAGACCCAGATGACTCAAGACGAGAAAATAATGATCACGGCAGGCCCACTTCACCCTGACCAGACCAAACCATTAATCGCTTGCAGTCGAAGTTCCAATGTTAATTTGATCATATTGAAAATTTTTACTCTTTTGCTCAACATCGATCACAAATAATGTTCTCCACATAGTGGTCACTACCCCGAATTTCAATCCAGTGAGATGCGCGTTTTCGCATGCATACAACTCTGAACACTAAACTGACAATCATACGCTAGTTGGGGTGTTACAGAATTCCTAAAAGGAAGAATTTGCAATCGTTTCACAACACCTGTGAACAGATTCAAATTCTTTATCTTGAATCCTTGACATAGCTTGACACATGAGGAAGGAAAGGGGGAGCAAAATAATAGGACGGAAAGGTCATGGTCACACGGTACATGGTCAGAGAGCCGATCAAATAAAATAAAATTACGAATAAGTTACGGCATCCATCGGCAAATATAAAAATAACCATCCAAGATGTATTTTTGCGTTGGGAAGATGTTAATTATATATAACGGTTTGCCCGTACCCAACGTATATTAATAAGCACTGTATGCTCAGTGCTTGTCCGAGAGCTTGCAAAAATTTTTTTCGTGCTTATTAATATACGTTGGGTACGGGCAAACCGTTATATATAATTAATAACCATCTAGTCGTTGATCACTATTTTACAACGCGTTCGATTTGGATGTCGTTTTAACGACCGAGTGTATAACTTTTTCCCCTGGACATTAATCAAGTTTGGCAAGCAAGTTGACGAATGTCATATATCACGGCAATATGTCACCAGCCGGCATGAATACAAACCGGCACAACAGCCGCTGGGCGTGAGCCATAAATCTCCCTAGATCTTTGCACCTGCAGTGTAAATGCTAATGGCCAGTGCTACAAGGTGCCGGGATCTGTCTGATGGTCTTGACTTCATCGACGCAGATACAGGTCTAGTTGTAGTTGCAGTAGACTCGGAATGGAAGGAATCTTGTAGAGGGTCACAAACCCATTACTGTCACCCGCCTAAGGTCAGCCGCAGGTGTGTCAGGTTCCTAAACCACACAATGTCGAGGTGGTTTTCTTAATGTCGGATGGCAGGTCAGTGTGATTTTAAGTGATTGCATGGGCCAAACCCTTGAGGGGGAAGGGGTAGACGTGACGTTTATAAAGGTTCCTGATGCTAGTTTGCTTAAGAATAGTCTGCGCTCACCTGTCGGCCCTCTACACGACTATGTCAGCCACACACTGCTGTGGAGGCAATAAAAAGTATGTGGAGTTTGTGGGTTGATTTACGAGGTTTACGTGCCATGCACTGGTTTAGCAACTTCGATAATTCCTCGGCAGATTCGCAAAGTAACTTTTACTTTTAAGACAGATTAATCAATTAGTCCCTTCAAGTCTACTTGTTTACTAGCAGTGACAATGACAAATGAACAGTTTAGTCGAATAGTGACCCTAAGCACATATATTTCATTGGCCCTGGGTTGTTCCAATGAAAGTTGTGCCTCGGATAATATCTTCCTTCTAAATTAATATGTTGGAAGAGGAGTGTCATAAAAAGTTGTGACTCCTGTAGGCCGATTCAGGAATGCGCAAGTGTGGAATTTGATGTGCCAATAAAAATCCAATAAGCTATTACCCCTTAACGCTAAGTAAACTCTCCCGCTGGCAACATAACAGGCTTGTTTGATCACCAAATTGGTATCCAACGGGGGGCCACAAACATCGGCAAAGCTCGTGTGGCACCAAGGACGTTGAACATACCAAACGATGCTGTTGGCGTTTTCCGCCAAAACATCGCTAGGGAAACGCTGCAACCGGGACTCTAAACAACCTTGCTTTCGTTAAAACGGAACGGTGCCCATGCAAACCATATGACTACATATGAGAAAAACAACAAAAATCCCGAATCACCTTCATGCACGTCATCCACTTATCAGCAAACACAGTTATCTCGCAGGCGGACAACAAAAATACAACAAGCCGATGTCCACGCAGCCAACGTCGAAGATAACACGGCAAGATTGACACTTGAGGGTGCGATTCGCCAATTTTCCGACCATACCAGATCTCAGTTGGGTGCTAATTGCCTCAACAAACTGATAAACGCCTGCTTAATGAGTTTCCAATAAACAGCCCAGCGCCAGGGGGAATAGCAATGATTGGTTAACAACCAGTGGCGTAGCTAGGATTTTACTAGTGGGGGTACAAAGGGGGCCCAGCATCTTATGGGGGCACCAGCTTTCAGTGTTGTGGTTTTTGGGGGTAATTTTTTGTTAGCCTTGTTCAATATGTATTCGTCCGTTTTTCAGGGGGGGGGGGAGGCACCTGGGAGCACCGGGAATTTGTGGGGGCAAGTGCTCCCTCGTGGCTACGTCACTGTTTACAACCCTGCCAGGCCGAGCGTACTTTTCAGGCACTGTGGTCCTTTCCTGTGCAAAAGGCTCACCAGGAAATGCTCTTCATGAGACCCTTCTCTGTATTATAGCGAATGACCACGTTTCACGCGTTCGTCTTGTGATGTTCACCTTCTGCATCGGTCAGTTACCGTTGTAATTTAGCAGATTTAATTTACATTAACAGTTAACATCTTATACTGGCCTTCTTTTGTCATATTCTTTTTGTTTATTTAAGCTGTTTTCTTCAGATGAGGAGGACGAAGGCTTGTCCGGTTTTGTCTGTGCATTGTATATTTTACTAGAAGAAACATTTCCGCCAGCAGCTGGCATCCTGTGATCGATAAGAATATTATGTAACTACGAAAACCAGGAATGCCGATAGATTTCAAGACCGCAGACGCGGTCGGGATAAGAATGCATTCTTGCTGTCGACCGCAGCCGTTCATAGCTTCCTTCGAACGATCATGGATATACTTTCAACTCTCTTGTGGTACTTGAAAAACCAAACCCAGTCATTAGCCACATCGTGTAACTAACGGAAGTTCCTCGTTCATTGTTTTACATTTCCTTAATTGCCAAGCTATGTGCGGCGGCCGGTGGACGAGGCAGCAGTCTGTTTATCTACAAACAGCGCTTTAAGATGACAGATAATAGATGGCATAATCCCTGCCGGAAGGAAAGCTGCAAGCGGTATTCAATAGTGAGTTCATGTCGTGAAGGAACAGCTTGACGTGAAACCAGCCGCGCGGTTTGGTAATCCAACTACTGCTCTGCAAGAGAGTTGCCATTGTTCAGTTGCCAACACATTGGAAGCATCAAGATGAACCATTGACCTTGGGTCAAATACAGAAAACTACATCAGGAAAGGCAATGACAAATAAACAACTGTAAGATATCACTAACACACAGGAAATCTTGGGGTGGAATTCGTGCGAAACTATAATTCATACTCTCCGTTTCTTCAGCCAAAAAATCGAGGGAAGTCAATTCGTCTCTTTGTAATCCAAGGACAAACGACATGATGTGATCGCTTCCTGGTACCATTCTGGTGGATCGGTGACACTGAAAGCTAAATACTACCACTGGGCTTTGAGAATAAAGCTAAACAATCATTTCTGTACATTCTAAAGGACAGCAATTAAGTAGCAATATGGCTATCTGAAAATACTTGTAGTTCTGGTGACGAAATCACTTTTGAATCTGCACACAAAGTGAACAACTCCTGCCAGTATTTTTTTCCATTTTTCTTTCTCAGTCAATTGTCTATACCATCGACTCACGTAACCGACAAAGGATGAGGAACAAACGTAAAGTGGCTGCATGGGGAGACGATTTATCAGTATTTTCATCAGACAAAACAGATACAGCTTCGTCGCGCCAAGGTCACGCAGAGATCTCCAAAGCTTTTTTGGTTCTCAAGTCCCCTTTTGCCGTAGGTGAACGAACACACAGGGACCAAAGCTAGCCCCAGGTCGACAGAGGTCAGTTTTAACCATAACAAACATGACCTGCCTCACAGCTCGGTGTTAAAGGCTTCGCACCTAACCTGGCGTGAATTCAGCTCAGACACCCTTCTATCCTGCGCACGGCGCGCTTGACAAGTAAAGCCTCCTGGAAGTGAATCACTTCTGCTTTGTACTGAGCCAACCTGGACTGGATTTTAAATGGTTGTGACTTGCGAAAGTATGTGAAAAATTCCATGTGAGGTTTCGGTTGTTCTCGACCCACGAGACTTTTTCCCGTCAACGCAGCCGTCGGGATTTAACCCTATATATCCTCTTCTCCCTTATCAACAACTTCAGGATCGGGACAGAAAGCTTTATGAGATTACAACACAGAGCATGCACAGACAACCCCTCAGTGTCTCACATTTTGCTTATTTTCAATCTGGTTGGGATACTATATCGTGAAGCATATAGGCCGACTCACATCATACATGCAGTATCACCGATAAGAAAAACGTGAAGATTACGAAAACGACGCCTCCTAAAAACATGGGAAATCAGTCACTTCTGCAAAGAAGACTTTCCTCGACCGCGGGCTGGTTACATGTTTAAAATTCATCTGAGAAGAAGAAGACGACGAACTAGGAAGCAGGGCCCGTGAGGAGCTGTCATGCTAACTTGAGCACCCCTCAAAACAGTTATGGGGCCCATCGCCATTTTGAAAATTGATGTCTACACTCCAAATAGAGCAATTTGCAGTTTGGTCCCATACTTTCAGGAATACAAGCTGGCAGCCCTGTCCCTGGATTTCATCCACCTCTTTAACAAACCACCCAGTTCATGTGCCACGAAACACTCTATTAACAGAGAACTTAGCAGTCTACAAATCGTGATTCGGTCCGCGCAGGCAATTTTGGACCTATTTACGGGCCTGTAACCCTAGGGGTGCAGACCACTAATTCAAGCGAGAATTTCTGACCAGCTCATTAGCATTAAAAGTGCCCCCCCACAGTATCTTTTGAAAAAGGAGATTGTTTGGCCCCCAAAATGGTGAGATTGTGTAAATCGTTGCCAGGATCAACTCCCTGGGTCTTTGAGCTTTCATTTGAGGGCAGAAGGGCTGAAAACTACGGTTGAAAAATGGTCCTAAGTGCCCGAGAAAGTTGAGGGTTGCCACTTGAAAAATGGCTGCAATCAGACTTCGGAAAAATCACTTTTTGGGGGGTGATTTTGTTTTGTGGGAATAATTAAAAATGTAATTGATTAACCCACAAAAAATTGAAAAGAAATTGAAAGATAAGTGGCCAGACAAGAATTTCATTTGTGTTTCAGAAATCTCAGGGATGTTGGCGTGCATGCTATTGGGCCCTGAACGGTGCTGATTTTACACTGTTTTCAATGGGGCTTGAATTAGTGGACTGGACCCCTAGGGCCAAACAATTTCCTTTTGCAAAAGATGCTGTGGGGGTACTTTTAATGCTAATGAGCTGGTCAGAAATTCTCACTTGAATTAGTGGTCTACACCCCTAGATGTCGTCGTGCACACTGATGTACTATGAACAGCGCCACCAAAACTGTCTGGCGGGCAATGACCTGAGGACGACAAGACTTAACCCACAGTAATAAACAACTGAGTAGCCACGTCTGTAGCATTGAAACTCCAGTTACACTTTGTAAGTAATATGAAGTGGCTGTATAGCCTGAATTGGGAACAGAGACCAGGGCATTCCCCCGTTTCACATTCCAAGAACTTAGTCCATGAACAGAGCGAAGGGAAAACAGATTCAAGTAACTGAAAAATAAGGATTTCCACGGATACAACACCTCGCCTGATGAGTTCTACATAGCTATCATCCAGGAGGGGTCATACAGGCGCAGCATGATCCCACAGACTAGAAGAAACTTACTCCCAATAAAAAAGATCATAGTCCATGCTGGGGCAGGCCGGAATGATAAGTAATTAACCAGTAAAAGTGGGAGAGAGATTTCACAGAACCTAACAATATGGCAAATTTTCGTGGCGGCAATAATCCGAATGTGGGTGGGAGGGTTAGTGGTGAGTGTGGGGAGGGGGACAATTTTCTTTTTATCACTAGCTCCCAAATTCCACTGTGTACTTTATTAACTGACCCAACACGGGTCAGACAGCCAAGATTTCGCGTGAATGCAGGATATATCCGCATTAGGACCTCGTAGATAAGCCATAAGACGTCAAGGGTCCAGTTTTTGGAGAAACATTTTGTGTTTATTTACCGCGATGCACTGCTTGTATTAGCTAACGTCTTAAACACCAGATTCTGCATGACACGCCGGTCTAGTGAGTGAAGTGATTTGTCGGTGAAAGTTGACCTCCCGCTCTGCAGTTTGGCATCCAAAAGCTTTTATTGAGGTTGTGTATCTATTGTTTCTTTTTACACATTCTTGAATTATCGAGGCCCGGGCAGGACAATAAACAGGCCGTGCTAGGCTGTGATTTCGAGTGACCCAGAACTAGACAGTAAACTTCAGCGGTTGACAGCCCGACTATCACGTTATTTTAACAGCAGTACTCCACAGGTTGGCACATTCTCAAATTACCTCAGAATCTAATGCTGTCCTGCAACCCGCTACGAAACGAACACTTTGTAATGTATATCGCCTTGTTTCTGCACAATCGGTTCGTCAACTCTCTCTTCAATTGGGTTTTTATGAGACTCTGGAGTTCCGCTTTATCCTCAGTCTAAAAGTTTTAAACTGAACTTTGGTGGGGTTTGATTTCCCCGGAGAAAAATTCAACGAAATCGGATTTGTGTCTCAATTTCTGCAAGTGACCCCGGATGAAAGGTGATCCTGGTTTTCATCGGTAGTGATTTGAAACAAAACCTGCCATTATGTTTAGTGGTTTGTATTTCTTGTTTCCGTTGCGTAGGCGTGTGCGTGTACTGTTTGTCTGACCAGCGGGTGAACTCGGAACAAGCGGTGGACTAAATGAATTGTGCCAGTATCAATTTTGAAATATGCATCGAAGTTCCCTTTACAGTGCCGTGGTACACTCAGATACTATAGGGGTCCTGCAACAGCTCCAGGTTTCTCATGACTGTATTAAGTCGCAGGTGGCATGCATTGGGAAGTATGGGCTTGCCATAGGCTATACTGTTGGCATTTCGGGAGATATTCAGAGAATTACTGAAAATATCTTTAAAAGAATTCCAGGAGACGCCGAAGGGAACACACATAAAAAGGTACTAAAATGCGTTTCCCACAAGATGGTGAATTGTGTAAGGATTATTTCAATGGCATATTATAGTCATAATTGCATGGTATGGAAAGCCTATCGGCTGATGTCTCGTACTTTTGTTTAACACAAGTATCTTGACTGACGAATTTAGTATGCTATAAATGTCATTTCCAACATTGGGTGCCGTAAAATGCAAGTCTGTAATGACGCTATATAGGAAAAGCGTTCTTTCGCCGTATTGGCAGTGGAGATTATTAGACCTTTATGGTAAGATACACCACTGATAAAACTCGCAAAATAATCCTTAAATACGAGTCTTTCTTGAAAAGAAGTAACAGACTTTATCCTTCTGTGAAATAGTTCAAACCAGAGTGCTTTTATTTTCAAGAAAACGACTTTTTCCCTATGTCTTTAGACGACAGTCCGCCGACCACGCACACTGAATGCCAGTATCTTGTCTATCGTAGGTCGACATACACGTAGGTCGACAGACATTTGGACTAGTGGTTGAAAGAGTGAAATGTTGTGAGACGGCCCGATGTGCAAAAAGTTATTTTTCGATACTTGTGACTCATAGTCACAACACATCCTCGTAATTGAAGACTGCCCCACAGACAGAATATAGAGGAAACCGAGGTTCTTTCCTTTTAGCATCGTTGGGAAGCAAATGCCAGCGAACGATGAGAAACAAAGCAAAAATAGAGTGGACTGTTCTTGCAGACTGTCGGGTATTGGAAATTGGACAAATTAATTTGGCGAACAGACGTTCACATCGAAAGACATTTGTTCTGTTGGGAAAAAGATGTTTTGAGAGTGTGATGAACTAGGTATGGAAAAGACTTACAACTCCAAACGTTTTTATGATTGAAACCTTGTTGGTGAATGGCAGCCAGACCTCCGTCGCCTAGTTTTTTGCTGTCCAGATGTGGGGCTTGAGGAAGTAACTACTTTCCCCTCCAACTTCGACACCTAAATCGCTTTCTGTTTGGAAGCCTTATTTTCCCACAAAGGATTCCTGAAATAACACGAGGCCTGCACAGGTGCCACTATTTCGTGAGTGTGAAAACTTCACTGTAACAGTGTAAGTGTAAACTGAAGGCCAGCTCAAGATACAGTTTCTGAGAGCGAGGGTGAGATCTTACTACAGAGATGTTACCACTGGTTTGAGCACCGTAAATTTGCGGGGGGGGGAGTGTTTTAGCTCAGTCTAAGAAGGTGTGAGAAAGGATTCACCTGTTCCCATCCACTACGCTCGAGATAGTTGAAGGCAAGCTAATTGGCCGTAATTTCTTTGATTTCCTCTCGCGTAAACAACTCTGGCCATTCCTCGGAAGATATCACACTCGGTTGTGTAAAATCTCTCGGTTTTGCCGGAGTTCTCAATGCCGAATGCGGGGGGGGGGCAGAAATGACACCATTGTGTTACCCACGGCTTCCCTTGAAACTGCGGTAAAGCGAGGATAGAGTTACATGCTGCAAACAGGTGTGTATTTCACAGGTGTTTATGGCTTGGAACTACTTCAACCCGACGACGGGGAGCATTAATTACCCCTGCAGGTGATGCAATGACGTGGGGGGGGGAATGACTCGAACAATAACGCTGGGGGTTGGACTGTCAACACCACGGTCATTCCACAAGGTTATGCGCTCTTGTACAGGGCTTCTTCGCACTGGTTACATGACATGCTCGGTGAGGGTTCCACTCAGGCCAGAAATGGTGCAGTGACGTCTGCATGGGTCAGGCTTTATCTACAGGACCTGTGCATTTTCTGATCTTCGTCTCTTGTGGTGCTATTCCGCTCGATCTGGTACCGATATCCGTTGGATCACCGGCGCGAGGTGGCGCCTCTTTCCCTTGTTCCCCCAAACCACTTTTCGTTCCCCATACCTCTTTTTATCTGTCTTCCGCTCTAAAGGTAGTGTTTAGCTTCCGTAATCTGTCCCTGGTGCCTTCAGTTTATTCAGTAGAAAAGACAGTCCTCTCGTATCATTAATGAGGCATACCCTGAAGCTTTTCATTTTCGAAGAGTCACTCACAATTCTGTAACTAGGAGCATGCCCGGGGTCAAAGCAGCTGTACTACGTGCAAGGTGACCTGCCCACCGCTTGCGCTATCTATTTCACCGAGGAATCCCCCCGTCAAATCCCCTGAGGTTTATCGACGGTGGCAAGTGCAAGGTTGTCCCGTCTGTCAACTTAAGTCCCACTCCCTGGCACAGCTGATCGGTGCAAAGCCGCGCTGTCATTGTCGGCGTGCGGGTCAAATCGGGCGCGCTCAAATCAATGGAGCTGCAGGAAACAATCCATTCGCGCCGGACACTTGGACCATCACTTCTGTTTGTCCAATATTTGAGCAAACACACCGACAGACGACGAGAACTGTTTACACGCGTTACAGAACCGGGGCCCCGCGGAGTGTAGTGGGGTGTCCCGAACTTGAACTTTTGAACCAGAGAAGAAAGGGTATTACACATTATATTCGTTTAAGCACAGACGTAGAAAAACCTGTTTTCCTATACTCGTGTAGTGGAAGAATTCATACACAGTTCACGGTGTACAAGTTTTCAACCGACTTGTTTCCTGGGAAGATAAACGCATGGTTTGCAACAAAGAGTAACTCCAATCAACTATGAGTGTAACTCTGCGTTTACTTTATGTCTTGAATGTTTACTTGGGCACTGACAGGTCAGCTTAATTCAAAACTCAGTTTGGATCCCCACAATGACGAAACTTTAACATAAAAAAATAGATACCCCCTCTAGGCCCTACATTATCCCTATAAGTATAGACACAATGCACATCCCATTCCCAGCAATCCACACGCCCAGGCAACAATGTGCTCAAGCGGACAAAGCTCCCACGATGAAAAAAGGGAGATGTTGTTAGAGACAAAGATTACAGTCTGAAGACACTGCCCTAACACCAAAATGTATTAATGTGCTCAAATGTCCCAAACTAGTTGTCACATGGATTATCTGTCCGTGGTTGGTGATCTTTACACTTTACATTTTTACACGACTGATTTTACAAGAGATAGCAGAAAAAGCCGCAGAAAAATAGCAGAAAAAGCCGCAGCTGCAGCTCTGTAATTTTAATTTCTGGTCATCTGTGGTAATTCAAAGATATTTACAGCGATGATTTAGTGAATATAGTCTTATGTTTTGAATTCTCTTCCTGTTATGAAGCTGGCTGCTTCTGCTGGTCTTGTCACGACAGGCTGGCGACGACATGGCGGCGGGCGACTGCTACGTGGCGATGTTTTTCCCAGTTGCTTATACACGTATATCTGAATTGTCTGACATTAAGCAGTGGATTTCCTCTAAGGGTGTTATCCCTAGTTCCAATAAGCACTACTGTTTTCCCTACTACACACTCGATAAGCCTCCAAGGCTCAATGATGGCAAATTATCTTGTCGCGGTGTCGACCCACAAAGGGCATATGCAAGGCAACTTAGTATGTGTCGCTTCTTTCGTGGTGGGTTTCCGAAAAGAACGGGTTGCAAAACTCGAGGCTAAGTACACGGCACTTCTTTTGTTTTGTGCGCGTAACTTCCCAAGGTGCATTGCATGCGCGGTGTTGCACTCAGTGGCTTTGCAAAACTGTGCATTTAAAAAAAAAAGTTAGTCACAATATGCTGGGCACTTTCATTTCTAACGAACTATCTGGTAAACGATACCACTGTCTGTTAATACGGGCGTTTCACAATAGTGCGCCTCCAAGAGTTTGCAAGGCGAAATCTGTCGACCCTTACCAAACGCGTATTGGGTCGACGCCTTGCAAACTCTTGGAGGCGCACGACTGTGAAACGCTCTTATTTAGATTGAATCTGTAATGAAGTGTGCAGGATAGTCAGCATTGATAGTCAGCATGACAGCGTAGGGAAGTGAACACATTTCCAAAACCACCGGACGCGAAAAATTATTGTACAGCTCAGCACATGTCAATTGAGGATGATTGCGTTTTCTAAAGAAGACCCGACGTTTACTTACAAGTGTCTTTGACAACATCAAACTGACAACTGTGTCCTTAATACGGAAACTTAAACTAAATCAACAACCTTTCACTGTATTAGGCTTAATACATGCCACATGTCCTCTTAAAACAGGATTAGTACAATATTAAGAGTGTGATAACGGCCATCCAATGCCGTCAATCCAACATTATTTCTGCCTATCATAATAGAGCAAAAATAGGTTCTTGCATGAAAATCAAGACTGAGATAAAATTACTTGGGTGAGAATATCCTGGGAGATCTGCCCACAAAGACCAACAGACAAGAATACTTTAGCCTTTACAATAAGTCTTTTCGAGGTACAGGAGCCCCTCGAAATATTCAAAGTGAGTTATTACGTCCTTGTTTGTTATAGACCCGGCTATGAAATGGTCTAAAGCTGTTCGGTGATCATGCATCACGCACTGCATTCACGCGGATCTTTGTTCTTCAGCACCCACCTGTTACTCATTCGGATAATTCATAATGGGAGTTACGGCGTGGATCGACAATAGGTTGGTATTCCACGGTATTAAATTTCGGATGGTGTAATAATGTCCAGAATGCCAAGAATGTGTGGAATTCCAAAGGAAATTACGACCGAAGTGGAAAATTCAGTTGCAACGATGGCTTCCTTTGGGTTATGTTAAGGCATAGGCTGGAGAAGTGGGAAAAGGGAACCCAAATCTTGTCTTTTGACGCCTCTTTACTTTGAATTTCCTGTTACAGAGATGTATGACGGCGACACTGCCTTCTTCAAGAAATAATAATTGCTCGACGCTGTTGTATTAAGTAACGTCCTTGAGTTGTCAAGACGAGTGTGAAATTCCCGTTAAAACGTGTTGAGCGAAAGTATGGTAGCCCTGAAGGGATATCAAATTCACGACCAGTTTTTGCGACGTCGTGAATTTATTCACGACTGCTCGCGAATATTTTCGCGACGTCGTGAATTTATTATTTACGCGACGTCGTGAATTTTTTCACGACTAGTCGCGAATATTTTTCACGACCAGTTACAAATATTTTTTGCGTCGTTGTGAATATTTTCACGACATGTCATGAATAAATTTACTAGTCGTAAACTTTGTCGCGAACATGTTTCCAGAAACAGGAAGGGTTCGATTTTTTGCCCGCCCGGGACGCCAAAAGCTTTAAAGGCCTTCCAGAGCTACGGTTAAATTCAACATAAATGTATGTCCTTATCAGGAACCATGTGGAAAGCAAACCTTGTTTTTCTGAGCCATGTCGTTGACTCGTTTCCAATTTCCTTGTTTCTTTCTCGATGCACAGCTTAACTGTGCACTTTGCATCGCACGTGGACAACCAAGGAAAAGTACATGTACATGCGCATGGTCACTGTACCGCTAGCTGTACATGTACATACAGAATGCTCAAGCCAGGCCAGGCAGGCGCCGTTTGCTATTAGTGCAATTACTCTCCAAACTAACGGAAAAATATTTACTACTAGCGATGAAACATATGTACAACATCGCGAAAATATTCACGACTAATTTTATGTCCCTTTAGGACCACCATAAGAAAATCATCGCCTTTTGCTATGCATCTGGGAAAATGGGTATTAGTCATAGTACTTATAGTTGGATATTAATTATCATGACCTGTGAAGAGTACCCAGTGGCGTAGCTAGGATTTTACCAGTGGGGGGCACAAGGGGGAACCAGCATCTTATGGGGGCACCAACTTTCAGTGGTGTGGATTTTTAGGGCAAGCTTTTAGCCTTACTCAATATCCAGTCATCCGTTTTTTAATTAGTGGGGGAACGGGGGGGCACCAGGAATTTGTGTGGGGGATGCCCCTAAGCGCCCCCCCCCCGTGGCTACGCCCCTGAGAGCACCACTGTTACATGTCCTGTTCACCTTGCAACACTTCTGTGAGATGCTACGTTTATAATAACAACATTAATTCTTATTTTGTCATTGCCAATACAGGGTACCGTTCTTATCTCGTAGTAATTGAAGTAGCTGCCCACGCGTGGCCGTAGTTTGGAGTGTAGCGATAATACTGGGCCAAGGCAAAAACAGGCATATTTGTCATCATAATAATGTCAGCTTGTCAAGACCAAACCACACCGTTATCTCCACTATTGTAACAAAGATCCCGGCTGCAAAGACAGCAGGACTTTTCACAAAACTGCATATCACCGGTGGGGTTCAACAATGCTGTCTGGCCCGTGTGGGCCAAGTGACTCCGGCGAACGACGACTTCATAGCTTCCAGGGAGAAGACATGTCGAAGAAGGACCCAGATCGGACCATGAATGAACAGTTTGTTTATTCCTCCTTAGGGTCAGTTGAGTGACCTCATCAATGTTTTGACCTGTGCCTGTGACCCCGATAAAGTACTCCGTGATGATGTCAGCACCTAAAGAAGTTGTTAGCAATGTAACAATTCCACACAAAGGGTGCATAAGGAGAAGCCTTTTATTTGAATACAATCCCTATTACCTATCGTGGTAACACATCAAGTCCTCATGAAATATTAACAAACCTGTTATCGCATATATACACCACATGTGATGCCATTGGCTGAGCAAGAGGTGAAAATTGATAGATGTTAACCGCATTCTTCGATTCGCTGGCCACAACCTAAAAATACCTACGTTCTTAAACTGTCAGTGACATTAATGTTTCAGAAACAGCTGAAGTGATTTGATCCCTGATCTCATGAGCCAATTAAATTCTCGGTGTCCTAATCCATCTTCGGAGGGATTACAAGGCATGCCATGTTTCACAAACAAGCAGCAAGCACCGACCGAGAAATCACCGCGCTAAACATGCCAAGTACATGTAGGCCTATATTTTTGTCCTTCCCTTCCCTCGTAACCTCACAGTTGGCTACCTGTCGGGTCACCTCAGTGTAAGAGTTGCAAATTTCCGTCTTCAGCAGAGTTCCCACCGATTCTCCACTTTTGACAATTGATTTACCAGCTTGGTGTCCACCTGGGGCCTTATAGTAGGCAATTCAGTGACGTCACCAAACCCGTTGACCGGATGCCCGCACGTGCGCACGGGCACACACACACACAGAAAGTGACATGAAACCCATGCAAAAACAAAAACATGACAAAGTTTTAACACTCATATCTAACGTTCCCTACATCCATTTACCTTCAAATTTTAGGATGGCAGAAATAAATATCTCAACTACTGATCCCCGAAAAATAAGCGCAAAAAACCAAATACTTCGTGAGAAAAGTGAATAAATTCCTCGCGGAAGCACGCCCGGGGTGACCATTGGCCGCGCAGTGGTCACAGCGTCGATCGTGCAAGCTCGCACGGCACGCGTGGTTGCACGTGGTTCGGTTTTGATCGGATCGACATTCGGGTTTTCGTTGCTAATCCGGAGCGTGTTTTGAAAGCTACCCGAACCCCTCCGGTCTTTTCCGAAAGAGGAAGGATTCATGTTCATTGTGTGTTTGTCACATCGAAATCGGCCCAGTGGTTGAGAAGCTATGTCACAACCAACATTTCAACGCCGTGTTTCTCCTTGAAGTTTACGATCTTATGTTTTGTGACATCGTGAGTATAAAATATATTTATATTAGTTGATGATTACGAGTTTTTAAGAATATTGGCCAAGTAACAGCGTCCGGAAATGTATTTGTTCCGGACCACGTTTGAGCAGTTTGCACGGAGAAATCGTTCACGTTAAATCTAGACTGCGTACCACTCGACGGCGCCCCCACATATAATAATGGGAGTCTGGGTGCCCGACTAGTTCAAGAAATTCGTAAACGTGAATCATCACCGTCGTATATTTTGAGTCCTTTTATCATAAGCTCATCAAAATTAATCATTAATACCATTCTTAAAGAGTAAAAAGTTTCCCAATCTCTTGGTAATGGGTTTTTTTAAGTTAAAGAATGACATCATTGTACGAATATGTGCTCCGTAAAATCATCTCATGTGGTGGTTTCTATTTCGTGATAAACTGTTCAGGTGTTCACGTCATGAAGTGAACACCGCGTTAACGTGTCTTTGACATTGTTCAATGGGGTTTATTTATCAAAGTATGAGGGAAAAATATAATCAAAGAAAGCAATGCCAATTTGTAAACTTAGAGATTTTGTTTGGACTTTCCGGTCGATCTACACCAATTTAAGGTTGATCATAAAAAAATACTTGTCACTCCAAAATAATGTTTGCTAGGCCTATCTCGAAAAATCTTCTCTTTAAAGTTACCCAATCATTTTGCAATTCTGAACAGAATTTTAGCAGAATGCAACTTTCTAAGTAACTTACTTCATGTTATTTATGGACACTTTCCTACTTTTAGGACTACTTTTGAAACATGCCTAGAACAATAGTGATCAGTATCATTGTAATACAGAATAACCTTTAAATTGTTGCCTGTTCTTTTCCTTTAATGATAAATCATACAAATAATCTATACTTTTGTTTAATGGCAGACGCTATATATTTGATCTTATTATTTTGTGTGTACTTTTTAGATATTGGGCCATATGTCAAGGAAGCTGGTATCTACCGGAGGCACTTCGCTCAGGATGGACCAAGCTTCCCAGTGCAAACCCACGTCAAGAATGGACTCGTCCTTGAACTGCACAGCTACATCCAAACAGAACTATCATTGAATTTGTTGGTATACTAAAACTAAAATCACAGGTGTGATAGGAGTCAAAGCTCTGCGATATGAAAGTGACAGTTGGCATTACACCCAAAGGGTTGTAAAAATCCGCAACTCTCTTTACTTACTGCAAATATTTGCAGAATTCCTTAAGGTTGTCTTGTTCCAATTTTTTCTCAAATTAAAGGTAATTAATATGCAAATCATTTTCACTTAATTGAACTTTCATCTGTAGTTTCTGAGGAGTACAGGGTGTGTCAAATACATTAGGAGTATACCGTACACGTACATGTGGCATTGATCCTCAAAAATCCCAATAATTGGTGCTTTACTGTTAAAAAACATGAATGATTATTTATGCAAATTGATCAATTTTACGCATTGCATATATTGATTAATTAATTAGAAAATGGCTTTATTTAAGATAAGACAAACAGTAATGTTTACCAACATACGTGTAACCACCACATCAGAAATTTAATTGAAGTCTACAGCTGCCAGGAGTCAGGACATCTCGTTTTATTGACATTTATATCAATTAAATATGCAAATCAGATATACATTTGTATTTAAATGTGGAAATTTGTAGTAGTGATGTGCAAATTTGTAAGAATGCCAAGTTTGACAGAAATAAAATGTGTCCTTCCAATGTAACAGAAGAAAAACCTTGTTTGAGTGAGCTTTTCCTGGTGCCATTCACTTTATAAAGAAAAACAAAGGATGACCTTTGACCTGGGAGTCAAAATTAGACAGTTGTTTGCGATTTTCAAATGGATGTATCTTGAGAACCGCTTGGCCGTTTTGAATGATTTTTTCACTGTTAAACTCCTGAAGATATGCTCTTTCATATCTGCTATAAATTGACTGTGTAATGAAATAATTTGGAAATCATCTGAAATGCCTACTTATAGGTGCCCTTAATTTCGGCAGCACAGACGCAAGGCCAGCTGGCCAGGCATAGTCTCAAAATCATCGTTGGGCAACTTCAGCTCGATATCCAGGACAGCTTGGGCACGAGTGAAACTAAAATCGTATAAAGGAAAAGCAGATGGTTTTCTCAGAATCTCGATAGACTGTTCACTGGTCGTGTCCCAAGTGACTTTCAAAAAAGCAGGACTATGTTTTTTAATAAATAAAAACAGTATGTATACATAAAATTCAAGAACGGTATAAAAATCCAGATAAATTCAGCATGGTAGTCTGGTGCCATCAAAACATTTGTCGATTTCAGGGGTGCACCCTGGTAATTAGGCCAGAAATATGTCCGCCGAGCTCATTAATAAAAGTTATACACTCAAAATATTCTATATTAGAGGGACCTGAGAGCCATGGAAATGAGGAATTCAAGAAATATGAGACTGGACCTCTGGGCCGGACTCGGGGCTTCCAATTCTGAGCAATTTGGATGCAATCGGGTATGAAAGTGGCACTATTTGAGCCATTTTGCTGAGGGAGGGTTTTTCAAAATGGCTACTTTTCTGGACAGGGACATTTTCTGCATTTTAGGGGTGGTCTGCTTCTGGTGAAAATTTCTCAAAAATTCATTGGTCAACCCTCCGAAAATTGAAAGGAAAATGAAAGAGGACATGTGGAACATCATTTTTCTGTGCATCCTGAACACCTGTGAGAGTTGTGAGTATTTTTAAAATGTTTGTGAAGTATGGGGATTTATCACTGCTGTCTATGGGAATTTATTTGTAGTGGTGCACCCTCAGTACGGATGATGTGTTCTTCAACTTCTTGGGAGCTCTTGGTACTGGACATCTGCGTGTACAACCACTTATTAAGATCCAATCTAGTTCTTCAAAGATGGAGTTGAGGTTGAGTGATGCATACTATACCCATCTTCTCTTCCGACCAGGTTCCCTTTCCCTGTTCCGAGGTCGAATTCCCCCATTCTTTTCCGACCTATTGCGCTGTAATTTTTCTAGGCTACAACAAAGGAAGACAACATCAGGGGGGGCAGTCTCTTAATTTAGTTAAGTGCTGAAAAATTTGACGAAGTCAAGTAAATGTTGGCGTTTCAGGAGGGGGAAAACAAGTTGATGAACTGACCTTGGACAGACCTTGACCTAAACAAGTTAAAGAAGGGAGATGGAGCCTGACTTATTGACAAGTCAGCTCCAAATGTCATCGCAAGGTTACAGCGCACATTTGGCCAACATCCTGAAACCACACGTAATGTGTCACGTAGTATCATAAGTGGGATGGGAAACCAGGGACGCCCATGTTGTTTCCATTGTTATTTCCGCTGGTACATGCTTAATGATCAGAAATGTCCACCGCGGATAAACAACGGCAGGTACGGTGGTTGCGTGCTTATCAAAATGCCAAACTGTTTTTCTCCGACAGGTTTCTGGTAATCACGTGACGATCGCAGTCATCACCGTCGTGGAATTCAAAAAAATCAAAAAATCAAAAACTCAGACGTTAGAAAGCTGAACCCACTGAGAAATTCCTTTCCTTCAGCAAGAATCTGACAAAAGGTATGGAGATGAGTATCCCCCCATTTGAACAGCCACAAACGCTGCTTGATGTATGATGATTAATTTTGTGCAATGTCATAGACCTTATGCTGACCTCTAAGTTAACTACAAGGTAAGTCACACGACCTTTCCTCGGTCCATTTGGGATATACCATCATACATGAACATATACATATTGGCCTAGTCGTAGCGCTGTAATTATTTCCGACAGGACAGCAAATAGCAATCACATCTGGGAAACCTTGTAACACTTCGCTCGCAATGTGTGCCACACGTGGGCACTGGTTTCCTTGTCAAGCGGACTAGAGCAACCGCCTCCATCTGGCACAAGTTTATTTACAATGACAGCCTCACAGAAGACACGAGCATAGTTCTTACACCGAGAAATATTTTGGGACATATTACACACTTCATCCACAGGGAACGGAAATCTGTGTTTCCTTTCTCTATGCACATAACAGAGCGCTCAGACAAGGTGAGCCTCATCGTTTTTTCAAGCGTGAGTGACGCTCACGAAAACAAGTGAGTTCCATGTGAGGCCTGCAGCCGCTAACTTTGTACTTGGACTAACTTATACCAGTTGTGTCTGGCTCCACTGTTCTGACCTACAACAGCACAATAGAACAGTTGTTGGGTGTAGCTCATGAACTTTGTTTTGAGCGACGGCCGCTTTTGGTCAAGGGTTGGGCTGTGTTTCGCTTCCTGTTGTTGGGGTTGGGCACTAATTAGCAAACACAGAAGTTAAAAAATTTGCAGTAATGATGTGACGAGAAGTTCTCTTTACTGTTCTCAAAGCTCAGAAAATTGAGAAAATCCTCACTCCAAGCACTGTTTTAACATCTAAAAATCTAAAAGACAATCCAAATGGCCACAGTATACTATACCTCTGTGCTCGCAATAAGCAAACTGCAACTTCCATCCACGTAATGCGAACGCTTTGTTTGTCAACTTAGTTTGTTCACACCTGATTTTGAATTCCTCTAATTGTACAGCCATGAGCATAAGAGTATCGTATTGAGAATTACAACACATTGCGGGGAATATCGGGGAATACAGGGAGTGGGAAAAACCAGGACCGACTGGATGGGGTACCGGTATTATGGGGGGTGGTTGTAGCATCTGTAAGTTGCAACTATGGCCCCCTCGATGCACGCAAAATTTCCAACCGCTGAGTAAGTACTAATTCGCAGCTGGTTTGATAACCCTTTAGGTTGTCTTCCCTGAACCCAGTCCACCTCATCCCCACGCCTAAACAAAATCCCTTGTCTACTCTGGCTACGTGTAATAAATCACATTAACAACCCCCAGAACTGTGGGATTCGTTGTCCGCAGCGTTCTCACGTCGGCGGATGTTACACCCCACAATTTTGGGGGTTTTGTGACAACTAGGCTGGCATAGCCTCCCCATTGTACATGTACAATGATCAATAATTTCACACAATGTCTCGGCATGCGATATGGCTTGGCCATGGGCCCAGCAACTTGAAACGCAGTTGTCACTGTTTTCGTGTACAAAAAGTCCGAAATCAACTCCAACATCCCGCCCCGGTAACTCGCCCAACAATGAATGTCCGTGCTTACCTGGTCCGATAGTGATGGCCGTGATGACTGCTAGATACTGGTTGAGAAGGGTACGTGGCCCGCTGACTGACGGCGGCAGTCGGTAGGAGAATGAACAAGACGAGCAGAGCTAGGAAACCGGTACAGATGATCCTGCGAGCAGCGGCCAGCTGGCTAGTACCGCAGGCCTCCAAGTTCCGCAGTACTTCCATGACTGAAATGTTTCCTGGATTGAAAAACCAGACCACCTCAGATTGCAGGTCGTCAGCTCAAAAACGATTTTTCAGGCTTGTGCTGAATTTTGCGGAGCGTTTTCCCCCAAATTGTATTGCAAAATATCAAAGAGTCTCAGTGCAAATTGTTCTAATGTTAATGTTCAGTCTCAAAGGGGCCCTCTTGTCTGCTGTGAGTCACTGCTTTTCGCGCTCAATGGGGAATGAGCTTAATTCTTATTGTGGGCCGGTGCTGGCTAATTCATCACCAGGCTGCTCAACGCAGAAGCCACGGGGACGAGCACCCCAGCTACCGGTGTTGGCGATCAAGCAGCTCCCGCTACGATACGAAGCCCGCTACTCACACTGCACGTTGTGAAGTGACTTGGTCGGGCCAGCTCCAGACAATGATTGACTGGTTGTTGATTGTTCCAATGGCAGGGCTGCTGGAGTTTCCTAATGAGCTGTGCAGGCCTCCCGGTGACATGTGACGGACCAACAGGCCTCTAATCAATTCATCCAAGTCCGAGGAAATTGCCGAACATGCTATAGCATGAGCCTGAGTCAGCCACGCTGTCAGCTGGTCCCCTGAAATCTCACCCAAGTTGCGGTACGTCATCACAGGGTCAACCAATCAGATGTCTGGACGGGATGGAGATCGACTTGGAAAATCCAGGTATTTTCGATCCGAAAATCGACTCTCTTTTCATTCAGACCTTTGCATATTCCTGGTACGGTAGGTGCCAACATTGATTCAAAATTCCTCTTTTATTCTGGGTGATTGTTTCGGGATCGTGATGGAGCGGTTTCCCACATCCAGCTGGACCATGCAGGGTTCATGGACCCGGTAGAGGGAGCTGTTAATATAATACGAATGACTTCCTCAGTCTGGCTGAAAATCCGGAGTAATTATACCAGTGCAGTAAGCCATTGACTGCAGCAGTACTAGAGCTGCGGACCCATGTTTTGAACCAAGACCAATATCGATCTCAAATGTCAAAAAGATCTGATGGCTTCAATATTCCCATGCTCAAAGCGTAGGTCACACCTGGAGTCGTTGCAGCGCCATAACGTCCAGGCCAGTGACGACAGTTATTTTTCTCGTCGAATGAGTAACTGGTATTGCTTTTTCGTCTTCCTTATTGAATCTGCATCCGCCCTATTAATAACATGTGGATTATTTTCGGTTTGGAACAGATTCTGGATGACAGTGGACGATGATTCGTGTTTCATTGTAACACCAACAACGGACGCCGAGATTCAAGTGAAACTATTCTTAATGATTCATGCTCAATGCAGGTCCCGTTTGAGCTATAAAAAACGGAAAACCTTTCTTAGCCAATTTATGAGTTGAGGAAAAGAAGACGCAAGGATGCAGGACAAAACAATCTGAGATCACAAAGTCGTGCAGTGACAGTGTGGAAAGAGGGAAGGCCCTCTTGTCTGACAATTTTGAACGATCATTTTTGTCACTGTATACGAGCTCTTATTCCTGTTATTCATCGTAAACAGAGAAACTTCTCACTGATCAGACGGCAGACCTTGAGAGTGCACGGGAGATTCCGGTGAGCGGGAAACACGGAAAGGCAATTGGCGGGAACCGGCCTGTTTGGATTGATAGCAATATACGGAAGCGATAAGTTGCTTGGATGAATGCCACGCGGTATCCGCTGTAGATTTATCCTTTTGTTGCTTCGTTTCCCCTTTCATTGCTGATGCACGCAATATATCAATTCAGAACTGATCGAATCAAAGAACAATCTGTCTGTGTCTTTTCAAAAATACTTACTGTAGTTGTCCAGAATAGCAGGACCCGGAGCAGTCACTACGAGGGGATTCATTGTTGGCGCAGGCTCGACTTTGTGCAAAAATGACAGTGGGGAGCACGGCATGAATGGGCTGCAGGGGGTGGAAGTCCTCAATAATAACACACAGGTTGCAGTTGGAATCACTGCAATGGAGCAGAATAGACGAGGAGTCGACCATGCTTGACGCCAAAACAACATGCAAGCAAATTGGTATCCTTTCATTGCTTTTCTTCCCCACTGCAGCCTCTTCGGTCATTGACCATACGAACACAATTGCGCCAAGTGTTATTTCTGGACTTGCCCTCCCATAAAACACTCTGAAGCTGGGAGTCTTGCTGGGAATATGATATCCATGCCGATGATTCTGAGGTTCAGTTCAAAGACAAACTTCAGAGAAAAAAATTCAAAATGGAACCGAAATCAATCTACGAACACTAACAGTAACAAGGTAGATGTTAGTTTATACCCAAACATCATGCTACCAGCTTGCCTTAACTCAGAGAAGCTGAGAGACGCTTCACCATGAACTTTCTCAGGATAAACACAAGAGGGCGCCTGGCTTGATGAGATAGTCCAACGCTACCTTGAAAGTCTAACAATAATCCTCACCGATAGCCTAAATTGGCCTGACTGATCTTTTTCTTGGGAAGGTTTCCACCAAATAAAATAAATAAGATCAATGAAATAGGGGTTTTTCACTAATTCTAGCTCATCACGTCATTATTGACACTCCCTTAAGACTAATGACTCTAATACCCAGTACAAGCAGTAGCCCATCATTACATGTGGCTGTTTGATCAACCCAGTGGCATAGGCCTATTTGATCAGTACAGGTACAGGTATAGTGTTGCGGCAATCAAGCTTTGGAACCAGTAAATCTTGGCAACCGGGCTCGAGTACAATGGTATGTTTGTTCCCGCATAATGCTGAACCACTCATTCCAAAGCTTATATTTAGTCCGTGTGCTCTGCAGGCAGTAGCTAGCTGCTTTCTTTCACTGGGGTTTTAAAAGGCTGCAATCTCTACAAACATTCAGATACCCTGCACGACAAGAGGTATTAAAGGGGGACCCCAAATGTGATGCACAAGCTGTATACCCTAAGGCTATTGTGTCTACTGCACCCCCCAGGAAATCTGAAAGGAATTCCAAAGATTCCATCAACACAAAAGAAGATGCAACGGGGGGGGGTCCTCTTTACGGCATATCGTACGTCATATGAGCATTCATGCCAATTCTTAATCTTTCGTGGTTTTGTTTCTTGGAAAAGGCCCTAATTCTTTTAGTTACACATCTCGGTCACAAGCGGGCGCTAGTTACACTCTAACATCACTGATTGGAAATGTGCGCTCGTCGCCCAGCGCCCAAACACGGCCTATGAAGGGCTAATGGCTTTGCATGTGATTTGCTACCTTGTGCACTACCTCCGACCGCGAGGTTGTGACTTCCTGTTATTTTAAGTTAGCCAAAAATGTCAAGGTGTCGCCGCTTACATGATAAAAATATGGTCTCGGTACAATCACGGTAATTTATCTTCTTTTTAGGTTATCACTGAACACATGTCTTTTGGAGATACATTTCAAATCACTGGTTATCTTGATCGATTTTGGATGAACTAATAAAGTGTAGAGAAACTAATTTTAAGCACTGGAAGAAAAATAAAAATATCGAAGACGGGCGATTCGCAATAGTGTTGGCGAATCCCAACGCGAGAAATCTGTCGATAATTTCCAAATGCGCATTGAGTTGACAGATGTCGTGTACTGTGATTGACCAACGAGTTGCAAACTCTTGGGGGCGCATTATTATGAATTGCCCGTACTGATAACTAGTTCGCGCGCCTGTAAAAATTTACCCACAATACTCTGCGCGTTGTTAGCTGCATGTGACCCTGCTCGACGTATTTTCTTCACTAAAACCTGTGCAAGGCCATCAGCCCTTCCCTGGGCGACGAGCGAATTGGAAAGTTTGTCATTTATCTGCACCTGCAAGGCAGCGCTGCCGGTGGGCTCCAGTTTTTTAGTGAAACTGTATTAGTGTGCAATGGAAATATTTCAATGTTATTATCAAACAGCTAATACATGTATATTTTAAAATTTACAGTTTCTGTGGTCTCTTCTTCTTCACTGTGATGCACTGCATTTACTTATTAATTAGTATTGAATCACTGTTCTTAGAAACATAAGTATTAATTTAGATGTTTAATACGCATGCAGGAATCGACCATTTTCATAGAAAATATAAGTTTTGCAATATGTCAACTCATCCCTCCGAATGTGAGGGCAAAACGATTTGCGAGGCAGTGAGAAAATGATATAAGGAACATGTCTTTTCTAAGCGCCCGTACTTTCCCCGCATGTTTATGCTCAGTTGTCAGTGGGGTCACGTGACTTCAGTTATACACGAACAGCGACTTTGAACCATTGTAATTTGAAACTTAAAAAGACACCGTAATGAATATTACTTGCCCCTGCAACCTCCGTGGTTTTTGTATCTTGTAAACTAGGCCTAAATAGGATGAACTTAGGATATTTACGAGTGCAACTTAGGCTGCCATGGCCTTAACTTCCCACACCAGAAGGGAGGAGAGAAGATCTTCAGTAAGTCTGATGGTATTTTACGTCAGTCGATCTCTCGTCACTCGAAAACTGGACTTCCCACAATATATTCTTCTGTCATTAACTACTAGTACTAAGCTGAAATTTGAACTACGAATAAAATTAAATATTTATAAGTCTACATTTCTCATTATTGTTCAGAGATCCCATGTGGTCTAGTGGTTAGGATTCGTGGTTTTCACCCACGCGGCCCGGGTTCGATTCCCGGCATGGGAAAGTAGCATTTTTTTCTTTTCTCTCTTTGCAAGGTCTTTTACCAAACAAAACTAATTATCATTTCAATGACATTTTAGTAATGACAAAATTTGTTTCTTTTTGTATTTGGGGGGAAATGGTCGATAAAAAGGCAAACGCATACTTTATATATTATTTCATATTTTTTAGCTATCCTACATAGGCCCTACATGTATTTAGATAGAACTGCAGTCCTGCACGAAAGAAATGGCAAAAGTACCCGCAGAAGTAAGCGGTGAAACTTGAATTGAACTTTGGCCACTGCTCGGCAACATGATGTGGCATAACTAAGGTGGAATTTCTAGAGAGTATCCGGAGATGCTCAAATTTTGTTGGGGGCCGAAAGCCGACTTGATGAACTGCGGCTTGTACACAGGCTAGGTAGATTTCGAAATTTCAAAAATTACGTGGGTGCGACCTCCGCTTGGGGGGGGGGGACCGGTGCAATGTAGCATGTGACCCAACTCCCCAAAATAAAGACAGACAAGAAACTTCACTTGGCAATTCGTGTGGAAAAGCAATCAAAATCAACAAAGTTAACAAAAATACTTCCCAAAGGTCAGTGCAATTAGGCAACTCAGGTGGAGACAGAAAATGAAAAGGCGAAAATATTACTTTTGGTGTCAGATCCTGCATGCATGAAAGCCTTGTTTACTACGTACTACAATAATGTCGAATTAGGGGAAAGGGTTAAAGTAAACAACTACACGTGTAACTTTTACTTCTCTGCAAAAGTTTAAAACTGGAAATTCCAAATGGGAAAGGTTGGTTTACAACCTCTGATCATGGAGTTAGAAATAGATCTGGATATTTCATTTTCACGCTGATCATATATTTTCATGTTCTGCATTTATCAATGCATGCATTTTGTTTACAAAATGTAGTAAAATTCCTCTCTGTCAGCCTCATAATACTCGATTCCAGCCTTCTGCCCCCCAAGTTGCCTGGGCTGTGTGACTGAAAGGGGGTGCAGACGCACTGCCTATTTGAACCCTCCAACTTGAATGGAAAGATTTGCATAGACCGACCAGCCGTTAAAGATTTCACGAAGCACAGAATAATGTACGCATTGTTAGTTATTCCAGAGCTAACCTATTGTTCATCATGTTTACCCTCTCAGGTCGCGCTTGCGGGCTTTAAAAAAAAAAAGAACACGTTGGTTTAAAGTCCAGGACAGTCACTGTGGCACACCCTTGGTTGGAACCAGCAGGGTTTGTTGCGTTGTTTAAACCGAGGCCTTATCAGATGTCTGAAATTTACATAATTGTGTGAGGTTAAATATCCATGTATATCTTTGCGATCGCTCGACGCGAATCCACTAGAGACAGGACCGAGGCCATGGTATCAGCAGGGCTAGACGAGGGACACGGAATGGAGAACGACGGGTAAGTCAGCCTCAACTGTACCATGCACCAAGTGATCCACACGTATGGGCCTATATTGATCATGGCGTTGAAATTTCGTTAACTAATGTTGACTTCAAAAAGTAAGAATGTTTGGAATGGATGATCCAGGGTTGTGCCTCCATCATCGAAGCTCTCCGTCCTGCAGGTCCAGCGTCGAGCAAGGGGCAATTTAAATAACTGTGCCAAACGCTGCATTTGGGTCAAGCTTTCGTTAAGTTAGAAAATAGAGGTTATTCAAAAGGAACTGGAACGAATGTGTTTTTTTTTACAATCTCTTTAGGAGTTCAACTATTTCAAGCCTGCTCAAAACCAAAACAAAGAGCTCGAATACGGCATACTCAAAACAGTTAGGCTTTCGCCTTAGTAGACATACATTTTAACAAAAGAAAATTTGTATTTTTCCCTAGAGTTTGTACACTATGGGCGACATTAAATACTACATGTGCATGCATCCTTTTCTTTTTGAACTGGGTTTGCCGTGTTTTATGATTAAGGCTATGCTTAGAATGTTTTCCTAGATGTTCCATTTCTTTGTATTTAGTGGTTAGTCTGATTGTTAGGGCCAGCTTGTCCCAGATTGTCAGTTGAATCGAAGATGTTGATCGTTAGTGACCTCACTTTGGTGTTGCGTGATTTATCCTTGAACTTTAAAACAAACAAAAGCAAAAAATGGTTTGCACTGGCCATTGAAAATATGGGGTGAAAAAAAAGAAAAAAACATCGATAGGGTTCAGGTTAAATAACCCTTGAATATTTTAGAAATTTGAACAACCCATGTGAAGTATTATGACGTTTTGACCCGCAAAGAAGCTAATGTCTTGAGTAGTATACAGATATAGCCTTGTGGAATTGCTTCTGAAATGTCAGATGTCTGACGTCATGAATCTCAGTAGACCTTCTAGCGAGTCCCCATACTTCTGACATGCACAGGCAACAAATTCGGTCATCGTGCACACAATCTCCTTTAGAAACAAACAATTAAAAAACAAAACTTGAACAAAACCTGGATTGCCTGCGCGAATTCTCAACGTTTGAAGATGTAGGAATGTTCCAAAAATGACTTGGGGTTAAACGAGCTTGAAGTGGATCGGATTCTACTTGATTCGTAGAAAACCTCCAAATTTACTGGACTGGATGCAATATTCAGTTAAAATTTCAACTGAATATTTTATCTTTATCTTTATGCTAAAGATAACAGATGATTTAAATCAATATAAGTAGCTCATCTCACCGGGTAAACTAACATATCCTATAGGAATAAACCTGATTACAAGAAGTTTCATCTGAAGATGTAGAATTCGATTCAGAAGTCAAAGTAACTATTTCGGATGATCAGGTATAGTAAGTTAAGATGTTATACCTGATCAATACGGGCGATTCACAATGGCGCGTCATTTGTAACGTTGAGAGTTTGGCCAATCACAATGCACCGAAATTTGCAATTGTCGACCTATCTGTCGATGCAAAAGTATGCAGCACGTTTAATCTTGTCCAAGGGTTGACACTCTATCAAACGAACTCAATAAAGAACTAGGGTGGTTGCCATTACACCACCGATTCATTTTACTTAAAGGCAGTTTTTATGTTTTAATGTACTCGTGATCTTGCACTGCCGTACCTTCAAGGAATGTCGCAAAAGCCGCAGAGGTTGACCACAACACTAGTATTTAATAAA
The DNA here is from genome assembly GCF_054643075.1 of Acanthaster planci. Taxonomy (NCBI): domain Eukaryota; kingdom Metazoa; phylum Echinodermata; class Asteroidea; order Valvatida; family Acanthasteridae; genus Acanthaster; species Acanthaster planci. The sequence continues at coordinate 15,657,057 of NC_141785.1, read as the reverse complement.
GATGCCACTTTACAAATCTGAGTGCTACAAACATAACCCTATTATTGAATGCTCTAGAATATGGAATACCTTGAGTACCACACTTCGCTCGGCGCCATCCTTGTCACATTTTAAACCGCTTTTGAAACAAACCTTTGAACTTCTGTTTTTTAATTATATTTACACATGTATTTTGTTGTCTTATTTGTATGATAAATTGGTAATTCAACTATTCCATAATATACTGTACTGTCTTGTAATTTAAAATTACCTCTTTGTAATCATCATGATTTTATTCTAGTTTTTATTCCCAATGCATTTTATAATTATTCTATTTACTTTTACGTGTAGTTTGTTCATTACTATTTTAATCCTTGTGGGGTTTGATTTGTCCCTGTCCTTGTTTATTTGTGCATATTGTACTATATTGTACTCGTAATTCTATCTCTTTTTATTTATTTTGACTAATTTCAGCATTGTATAATTGAGTACATTGTATCTTTGGTGTTAGTAATCCCATTTTTATTTATTTTAACTTAATTTACTTCCCAGGGCACCATGGAAGACCACAATTATACGTGAATGAGTCTCCCTGGTAAATCAAAGATAATCGTAATAGGCCTAATAATAACAACCCAATGCGCGTTTGAAAAGGGTCGACGGATTTGGCGCATTGTTATTGGCCAACGCGTTGCAAACTCTTGAAGGTGTGCTCAACTCAGCTGCATGAGTTCAAACGTACTTTGGATATCGATTTGATGGCCTGTAGAATCTTCCGTAGTACTGCATTCTCTCCCCACCCCCACTTTTCTTTTTATTCCTCGAATACCACTGAGTCAGGGCTACGCGGCCTTGGCACATTGTTAATATTCATGCCGTAATCCTGACAACCGCTGCGCAGTACGTGGAAATATTGCGTGAGCGTGTTGCGGTATTTTTACCGCATGCAGGCAGGACAGGTCAAGCATTACGTAGTTAAATGGACTGTGTATATTAAACGGTACACAATATCCGTGGTCTTTTGGCACAGCCATTTTGGACTGTAAAAAGGGGATTCATTCAAAAAATGAGAGATAAAATGCACACGAGCAAAGGAACAAATCGGGGTTACAAACTCTGTGTCGGAAATGGTCGGCTGGAGAACAGGTAAGAGGACGTCGAGTTGATAAATATCGGTTCAACATTGGTTTCCCAAAGCAAAAAGGAGTGTGTGCGTAGAACGCGTTGCGAATGGCGAATCTTCGGCTGTTTTTGGACAAATATACAATAAAAAAATTACACCCACTTGGTTGATTTAATTTTTCATGGTTGAATTTGCCTGTTGTACCAATCTCGTCCTGTGTAGGGTTGTCAGGTGGGCCTAAATGAACTAGCTACACGAGAAACGCAGTTGGTGATTGCTCATGTAATATACCATGAGAAGCTGTCGGGCATGCAAGGAGGAAATCAGCGTGAGAGAACAGCGTGCGAGGTCGCAGGGCCACGGTGCGGTCACGGCTGTTGTATGGGAAATAGGCAAAATTATCGGAATAGTTCATGGGACGTCTGTTGTGTGTGGAACAGATAACATCTCATTTTTTTCTGTCACGTATCTTAATCTATGACAAAGAGCAACGTCATGTATGTGTGACACCTTGAGTTTTAATTCCACATCCAAATTAAAAGCTAGGTATAGACAAAATAATCTTTGTCATATAAGTCTCGTCACCGTGGCCTTCGTCATCGTTGTAGGCCTACGGCCACCATCACCACCGTCACTACCGATGTCACCAATGTCGCCATACAATCACATTCATATAGTCGACTCAAACTGTCGTTGACCTTTACAGTTTATTCCTTCTTTTTTTTTCCTATCAAGGAAATTTCTTCCGCACACTCCTGATGCCCCTATGATGACATAAAATAAATCGATAAGCCCGACCCTCTTATTTCCTTCAAAATCTACAATAGAGTTTGGGATAATTTTGCAGATCTAAGGAATAGGCCTACAGAGAGCATGTGAGCACCTTGAAAGTTGACGCTTGGGGAGTGACTGCTATTAGGGTCTTGCTCAATGTAGGGTTGGTTCGAGAATTCAAAGAGATTCATGGGAAAAAGGCTTTGGAGTTGTGGTTTATTAAACCAGTTTTTCCTCATGACTTACACGAGGCACAGTGGTACAAAATCTTGATGCCGCCACGGCCTAAATTACTTCCACATTTTTACGATGTGCCTCCCATCGCTCTTGAACCTGTTTTTCCTCCCGATTTGCCCAAAATAGGAACGGCACCCTGCTAGTTGAACCTTGTGAACTTGTCCCGTTCTTGATCGACGTGTAGTAGTTATTTGATGGAGTACATGAGTACCCATTTACTTGTCTAACGAAATTCATACAAGTGAAATTTGATACTCAAATACTGCAATGTGTACTTCATCACTTCAGTTTTACAGCGTATATCGTGCATGCATTAATATTCTTATACATGTGCATGTAGGAAGCCATTTTGAAATGGTAGACTTTTCATATCAATTAAAAGTTAAAGGGTTCCAAATTGAATGGATGTAAGTCAATACTTTTTGTAGTATACATTATGTTTCGTATAGAGATAGTAACACCATGGGGTCTGGGGGCACAAAGGCCAACTACCTTAATTTTCCCTGGAAAATTTTAGAAAATATTTTTGAAAAGTAGAAAGGGAAAAATGAAATAAAACAAAGAAGGGATGAAAGGGAATAAAAATCCCCCCCACAACCGCTACTGATACGTTGTCAATCTGCCGCTGCCCAGAAAGAGCTGTAGCCTTTGCCCGTACTGGCATCGCCCATAAATATGTACAGATTTTACCATTTTTTTCCAGGGATGTGATATCCTGGATATAACTATCTGCCAAAAATATAATGCTGTTTGCATTTACCAATTCCCACAGATATCAGCAAGAAGATGAAGCTGCGGGACGTGACGGAAACCCAACTGAGAAGGCAGGGGAACCACATGGGTTTGACGAAGTGGAGTAAGTCTTTACGCAATTTCCTGGGAAAATTAATCCAGGTTTTGTTTTAATTTGTACATTCACCCTTTGATGCCAGCATTTAGGTATTTTACGTCGCGGATTTGTATCTTTTGTTATCAGAACCTTTTATACAACTGCTACAACTTTTATTTTCATTTGCCTTTTTCTACAGTTTAAGTATATCGGCACACCATGGAAAGACAAAATATGACGTGTAAGTTTCTTTTTAAAATTTTGTTTTCTCTAGCACTATTCTGATTTTTTTCTACGGTTATATGCTGTTTCAGTAATAAAACTTTAGACTGTCACATATCGCAACGAGTATGCCAATTTTGAGGTGAACAAACAAGCCAACAATGTCTCTATGCCGCTTGGGATATTTTGTAAAAAATGCTGGATATGATTTTCATCAAGGGCCCACCTCAAGGCTACGTGATCCAGGTTCAGGTGTCGAATTATAGATCAAACGGTCATCATGCCTTCAATTGCTCCGATATAATAAAAATCGTCGCATGTGGGGATTCCTGATAATGTCACCTTTCGACAGACACTAATATCAACAATTTCGGCACACAGCTTAGGGAGATAATTTAGAAATTGACGGCTGTGTCCATTATACCGAAATTTCAAATAGTTTTGCAAGTGACTTTCTATAACATACAAGCACAGTTACACGAACTACGTTCCGAACAGCAAGGACTAGAGTGTAACCCATTCTGTGATCGGACATGAAATGACCGTCATTTGTAGTTATCGAATTGCCTCTAAATGTACCGACCCCCCGTAGTCGGGCTCTGAATCTATTTCTACTCGTTTTTGTTTCCTCCTTTCCCCAGGGAAGCCGCACAGAAAAGGAAGAACCCCGGGGGTAGGACAAAGGACGAGCGCTCCGTCCCTTCCTACTGGTTCCTCCTCATGGTTGTCCTCCTGGGTGTGGGATTCTTTGTCGCCCTAGGTTTGGGTCTGGGGTTGGGTCACCCCGATCCAAAATTAAATCCTTACCAATTCTATAATGGTGCTGTGGCATCCGATCGCCTACTCTGCTCTGAAGTTGGAAGGTAAGGAAATCTTACTATACGTGTGTATTTCTGTATTTGTCTGGATTTTGAAATCTTGAAGTGTGTTTTCATGCGTATATATATCACATTGCATGTTGACTGTTTTTCAGTTTAAAAGATGAAACAAAAGTGCGCCTGTGACTACTTTGAAGCATTGTGACATGTAACTGAGTTCTGTGTTACATCATAATACTCAGTGCTGTAGTTAAGTCCATCACAAATCCTTTCGCAAGTCCAGTGACAAGTCCTTTCACATGACCAGTCATACGTAACAGAGCGAGCAGAGACAAATGAATGCGTTTGCCCCATTTTATTTGGTCCGTTTTCCTATATACACGTAGTTTGTTTCTTGATTTATGTTCATAAAGCCGTATCCTCTTCGAGTGATCCCTGTTCACCACTTCCCACGTTATATCGCGTTATTGGGGCGTGATCCCTGGCCACATGATGTTTCAGGTTTAATGGCTTCTGGGTAGCGCCTCGTGAACAAAGATACTGACAAATGATAAGAGCAACCAGCAATGGGTCTGGATAGCTCAGTTGGTAGAGCACCGGTACGGTATTTCGGAGGTCGTAGGTTCAAATCCCGCTCCAGTCAATTTTTTTGTTCATCTTTATGACCATTTTATTTAAATAGGCCTACACTGTAACTTGACTGAAGACTGAATGACTTGTGAGGGACTGTCAGGGACTTATGCACTGCTCCTCGTTCCTCATGACATAAATTATTTCGTGTGCTCATCAAAGGATGCCACACTTCGTTGACATTTTAACGATTCTGAATACAATAAAACGCCAAAACCTTCCGAAGACCATCGTACATTGGCTCATTTTGCAGCTTGTATGTTGTGTAAAATATCTCTGAAATCAAAATAATTTGTAATCGTGAAAGCAAAAGCAGATAAGTTGGTGCCTCGGTTTAATAAGATGTCAAACCACATTGCTCTTTTTTCTTTGACTCATTCTGTGCGCATGCGCACACCTCAGGGATTTAATGAAAAACGGCGGCAACGCCTTAGACGCTGCCATAGGAACAGCCTTTTGTGTAGGCGTGCTAAACCTTCACGTTGGTGGTGTGGGAGGAGGCGGCTACCTGACTTTCTACAATAAGAGTAGCGTGAACGTGGAGAACGGAGTCACGACCGTGGCCATCAATGGACACGCGGTGGCGCCTGCCGGGGCCAGCGAGGACATGTTCACTGACCGCGAAGGCGAAGCTACTCAAGGTAATGTCCACCAAACGCGCATTACCAGGGCAGCATATTGTAGGTCAAAATATCTTAAGCCTTCGCTTCAAACCTTTTTTGTTAAGTCAATTATTCTGATGATATTTTTATTTAATCTTTGTTCCCACGATTTATGGATGTGCGAAAATATGGGAGTTGATGTCAAAATGTTGACTCTTTAAGTTTATGATTAAGGCTGGGGTCTGTTTGTATTTCCGTAAAGTAGGGAGACCTTGGCACCACTCCCTATTAATTGTGACATTTTTTGTAAAATTTGGAATTTTTAAAAAATCATTTACTACTACTTTTTGTTCACACTGATAGATATTACTCAATATGATGTACCAAACTTGTAATAATGTGTGCTGCTATACCCCTGGAAGGAATCTTGTTCTTCACAGTAATTATACCAGTTCGTTAGAACATACGATCATTTTGTTGTGTCTTGGACCTATTTGATTAATTCCGACTTGGCCAAAGTTGCACCAATACGCAGAACAACCTTGGCAGTACACAAGGACACTCAAAAAACTGATCTTAAGGCTGGAATTGCAAAAGAAAAAATCATCAAAGTGTTAAAAACCGCACCAAGCCATCAAAACACTAAATAAAAACACGGGCTGTCCCCAGAATGGGTGAATGCATCTGTAGATATTGAGGCTTAACCTGACGACAATCAAAGTGTGGCAGCCGACATGAAGATTACAGCACAGAGGAGAGAGGGCTATTAACGATATCATTGAATTTATAAGTGTGCTTAGTACAGTATTTGTCAATCAGCATGAATGATGTTATCTCTCAGGTGGCATGGCTATAGCGATTCCAGGCGAAGTGGCCGGTCTCTACCAAGCGCACAAAACATACGGCGGGGCGCTGTCGTGGGCAAGCCTTGTGGAGCCCTCCATCCGACTGGCGAAGAGAGGGTTTTCGATCGGTGAGGCACTCGCCAATGCCATTGCAGCAAACGAGATGGCCATTCGTGCAGATCCAGGATTGCGGTAATTAAATCCATCTGAATTTTCACTCAAAAACGTCCAGTCCCTAGTTTAAATTTTCGAGATTCAGAGAATGTGTAGAGCAAAATTGCGTTGTAAGAAACAAAAACTATACATGGCAACAGTGTATCTGCCAGAGGAATACGAAATTTGAGGGGCCAGGTTACTTGGGAAATGGATAGCATTATCGTGTCGAGTGGAAAGTTGAAACAAGGTATTTCACGTTTTGTGCTGCTACCGACGAAAATTTTTAACACTTTCAGAGTTTACACAAGCCCCATGAAACTTACCCGGAATTCTCTGTGCTAATTTCTTGCAGTGAAATACTGATGGATGGTGATGGACTTAAGCAGCGCGGGGAGGAAGTTGTCTTGCCCAAATTGGCGGCAACTCTTGAGACCATCGCTGCGTCAGGAGCCGATGGATTTTATAAAGGAGAGTTGGCACAGAAGATTGTGGACGATGTGAACGATACAGGTGAGCCGCTTCGGGCATGCTTCCTCATACATCCCTCGCAAGTTGCCAGCGCATCTTCTAAAATGTGATGTCTATTTTGTCAGTACATTATATAGCGAGAGTGTCCAGCTGAATTAAATTTGGATGAGTAGTTTTCACGTAGTCCTGATGGTCAAGAAGGTCACTGATTATATCGAAGTGCTAGAAGACTACTGCATCAGCGTGTTATGTTCTCATTGTCAAACTTTTCCATGCAATCTTAGGAGGCAATATCACTTTGGAGGACTTGAAAACCTACAGCGCACATATTTCGCAAACGGTGTCGGTGGAGCTTGGTGGCGGGGAACTGTATGCTGCAAGGGGTATAACAGCCTATGCCCCGCCTCCACCGTCCAGTGGCATTTTGACAAATTACATCCTGAATATTCTGGAAGGTAAGATGATCATGATTCTGTGTGGGGATGGTTATTACATCTTGGAATGGTGGTAGTTTGTTTTTGGTATATAACACCGGCACATTTTTCGTTGTTGAAATCTTGTTTCTTGAACTCCATTTTTTCCTCAAAAACGCCCTGGTGTCATGCATACTTGTTGTTAAAAAGAAGTAAGATGAGTAGCCACGTGACCCTTGCCATATTCCCCTTTAAACTCCACTGTATTTGCGTTTTTCCAAAGGCTACGACTTATACTGGGGAAGCACAGCGAACACGGAAAATGAAGTAGAGACTTACCACCGTATGTTGGAGGCGTACAAATTCGCCCTGGCTGACCGAAGTCGGCTTGGTGATCCAGAATTTGAGGAAAGCGTGAAGGAGGTAGAAAATAATGAAGAACATTAATTTCTCACGTCCAGAAGGGAGATAAATATAAAAACGTTTGGCTGATATATTTGTTAACTGCAGTAATGATAAAATACAGTCATGGTGTTTTTAGAACATTGAAGTCATTTTAAGAACCTCCCTTGACTGACATTCTAATTTTTGATTAAATTAAAAATGTTTTAATAAAAAGAAAATGTTGTGTTTTTATCCACTTCAAAATGTCTCTCATTATTTCCATTTGGATCCAGGTCACGGATGAATTGGTGAAAACTTCGACGGCTACCGCTACCAGGGAGAAGATCCAGGACAAAGCTTTAAAATTCCCAGAATACGGGAGCAAGTACGCGCCCAAAATGGACGCCGCTGGTGGTGCCACACACATCTCGGTCAAGGACAAGGCGGGGAATGCTGTCTCCTATACCACATCCATCAGTTCCGAGTACGTGCATAATGTCCTGGTTTTGCCATGAGGGTCTGAGATAAAAAGAATTGATTTTGGGTTAAACATGATGAAAAGCCCGGCAATAATAATAGCTCTATTTATTGGTAACATGATTACCTACTGTACTATTAATAGAAATGTTAAGATTATTGTCATAATGAGCATTACAAAACAAATGTAAATGGACAAAGCGTTTGGAGATTGGCAGTGAACATCTGAACATCTGCAGTAGGTAGTGGTAATGGAAGAATGGCGCCTTTCCACATGTCGTTTGGAAGCAACTATGACAGACATGTATTGTTTGTGACAAGATGATCCGCCCAGGTGTATGATTTATAATATGAGGGTAAATTTTGAGGTACAGTCGTGTGAACTGTGAAACAATTTGCCTATTCAATCAAATCTGTGGTTATCAAAGCCACAATTAAAAACCGTTTGCTTAAAATTTATACTGCATATTGCGCTCAGGCGTTTAGACCTACAAGGCAGTGCGAAATGGTTGCAGATGTTTTCAACTGTCATTTGGTGAGAGATATCAAGCTTATGCCGGTAGGTCTTTCATTTTCATCTCTTTCTGTTTGGCAGCTTCGGTGCCAAAGTACGCGGTACACGAACCGGGATCATATTCAACGCGGCCATGGGCGATTTCTCGCTGCCGAGCAGCTCTGCCGTGCACGGGCTGCAGCCGTCACCTGCCAACTTCATCAAGCCGGGCAAGCGACCCCTGACGTCCATGACGCCCCTTGTCCTCGTTGATAAGGATGACGAGGTCAAGGCCGTGATTGGGGCGTCTGGTGGGCTGCAGATGATCACGGCTTCTGCCATGGTAAGCGAAATACAACCGCATATGGAAAGTTAAGAGGTGTTTTAGAGTCAATTAAACCTTCACAAATTTCGGATTGTATCCCAAAACCAGAGCTTAACTCTGCAATATTCAAAAATTAAGTATTGTCCAAGAGCTAAAACCTGTTAATTTGCTTATATCAATGGTAAAAAAATTCCCACATTAGAAACGATGTTTCTAAAAAATATATCTCACAGAAACGTCTCATAAAACGATCTTGGAAAAAAATATACTTCACTTTTTGAACATATATACTTGATGGCACTATAGGCTTTCGTTGTAGTTGCACTTGTCGGTGACAATGTCTTCCTCCATGCTCCCACGTAGATGGCAGTACAGACTATTTGGTTCGAAGATAATGTTATCGACGCAATGGAGAGAGCCAGATTCCACGCGGATCTCAGCCAAGTCAGCGCCACCGACTTGGTGGAGTACGGTCACGAAAGTGCACTAGATTCTGTAAGTTCATTTCCACCGTGTTGCTGTATTAGGCCGAGTGGTACCAGGAGAATTTGGGACTATTTTTGGACTATTCGTTCTAGCTTGTTCCGAATTCCACATACTCTGTATACATGTACATTACAACCATAGAGCTGTACAGTCGAAACTCGTTAATAAGAGCACTGTAAATACAAGATTCTGCTCATAACAAGGAACTTTTTAGGTCCCAATCCTTTCTTTTTCCTTTTTCATTGTTTTCATTGATGATAATACCAGTTTCCTGTTATAACAAGGTAATTTGCCAAGTCCGAAGGACCTTTTATTCAACGAGGTTCAGCTGTATATAGCTCTATGATTACAACAGAAATTTATAATTAATCAAAGATTATCGTTATTAGAGTTACAGTGTAGGATCATTCGAAAGGTTCGGTGCTGCGATATTTGATGTGGTGATTAGTGAAACTGTACATTAACTTTCGTAGGCCCATGCCAAAAGTTCATGATGATATGTATCGACACAATATAATATACTGTACAGCATGGCTCTGCATCCCTATTTGCCTTAGTATTTCAATTCAAAATGCTGCAAATATTGTGGTTATATATCAAACCATCGTCCAGCATATTATAGCTAGGTCTACTCCAGGTGTTATAGCTTTAAAGTATCCCAGTAACAGGCGCAGTTGTTAGGATTCTGTTCTGAAACACCAGATGAGTATATTTCGTTATTGAATTGAAAGATAAACAGAGCAAGACATCTAGAAGACTGCGGGTCACGTCGGGCTGTACGCCCGGGCTGCCTCACGGCAAATCAATCCCCACCCTTTTTCTACTATTTTGGCAAAATCAACTGCTGATCAATTTGTGTTCATCAATATTCTATTTCAGACTGTTATCGGCGGCTTGTCAGCACGTGACCAGATAGAAGACAAAAATCTGCCCTTGGTGTCAGCCGTCAATCTCATCATTCAAACGAAGAAGAACAGATGGTATACCAACTCGGACAACCGTGCCCCCGGCTCAGGATATGCACTCTATTAACTCTCTGCAGATGATGTGTTCACATACAAACCCCATTTTCTGCCCAGGTGATAAATATTGAAATATCATTTTAATGAAAGATAATAATACTTTTTTTACAACACCATACTGTCAAATTTTATTTCAAGCCAATTTTGAGAGTCAATGTCGTACTTACGTGGATCTTTTTTATAATTTGCTTTCATCACAAAAGTATATATTTATGATTACACGTATGTGCCGAACAGAACAAAGTATAAAAATTATTTCTGTCTTTGATAGAGTTTGTGCTTGCTTTTATGCAGAAAGAGCACGTCAGCACGACACCTCCCCCCGTTTTGGTTTGTTTAATTTTCTTCGACTGACCGTCCTCACTTTTACAAATTTGTTTCTTATGTTTTAGTTGGGACGATCAGTTCTGTATTTTGTAGCATTGTGATAAGCATAAAAAACCAGGGCTTTCGGGTGACGACGCAGTAAAATAAATCCTGAAGGATCCTTGGCGAGGGCGGGGAGGAAGCCACACCCAATAAAACTCCTCCGAAGATTGTTTTGATGTCATAAAACAGTTTAGCACTGGCGTATAACCGGTGACTTGGAGGGAGGGCTGAAATCAAACGAACTGTGGTTTCCAATGTCTTCATATGTTGATTCATGTCCAATGGGGTCACCCGAGGAGCACAGACATCCATGGGAACCCCCCTTCCATCCCACGTAGTTACGCCTCCGCGGTTTAGCAATAAATGTAGCGTTATTGTGTACATCAAGAGCTTCCGCAGAAGTGGAAAACAAAATTTGTATCGATTGCACATTTGTGATTGAAAACATCGCTGTTCCCCGAGCTTGATTCAGTCTCGGATTTCTTTTATTGTAGGAGACGATCTCGCCAAATCAAGTACACGCGTAGCCGGGTTGATCATGTTTGTTGGCCTTTTGCGAAAAGATCGCGAAATCCATTCATTGGGCAGCACAAATATTATTCTGCACAGTTTTCACGAAACTGCTTGCTTTTATGGACCACGTGGCATTGTATTTATTCAAAACTTACAGAGTGCCAATTTGAATATTTTGTTACCTATGTTTCCCCTTTTAATGCTACCGATTGTTTCGGGTATCTTATGTGAAATTTGCGATCACTTGTAAAAAAGTTTATTCTAGATTTAAATGTTCATGTACATGTGTACATTATTTTAATTTTTAAACTAAATTGAGTTTGATATGTAACAAAAACACTGTGTATTTTATGGAGTAATAAATTATGTGGTTGGTTTATTATACATGTATAAATGTATTTTTTGGTGCACCATGTTGCACTATTAATGTCTAATTCTCTTTCAGCTAATTTGGCGTTTCAACGAGGCAAGGTCATTCGGGATAAAAACATATGACATCTCATCCAGTTGACTGAGTCAGAGCTGTATCCATGTATAGAGAGAGTTCCGCCAACTTCAGACATTGGTACCTAAATAGCTGTTCATTAATGCGTGGTAACTATCTATGTTCACTGACGAATAATCCACCGGTTTTTGGTTCCAGTTTGATTTGAGATACTCCTGTCGCAACTCCAGTGGTGTAAATTTGTGCCGAAAATTTGGGGGATGACTTGCCCGGCCAAGAAAATTTCTAAAACCGGGGGGGGGGACGGCGACACCATATGAATCTATATAGGCTAGAGGTCAGTGTTCAAGATATCATCTGTAATATGTATTCAAAATAACATATTTATGATTTTTGAAATTGTTTTCCGATTTTTTAGTGGTACTGAATGCATTTTGATAGTTGGAAGTTCGAAACATTCTTGTCAATCCGCTGTAATTTTTTGCTCACCACAAAATGTGAGTGTGTGGGGGGGAATGATTCAATAGACCCCCTCCCCTCCTCAAAAAGGGGGGTATATACCCCCATCCCCTGGGATTTACTCCCATGCAAAACTCTCTATAAACAGTTTTTCTCTATTTGAGCATCATAAGTCTGAAAATTGCCCAAATCCGGAGATAGTGAGTGGTGTAAAGAAAAAATATTACTTATTACATCTACTTATAGGTTGCTGCCACATGACACTGACGTCGTACATCAACCCTCCTCCCCTATTTTTTTGCTTGAAAATATTTATATCAGTATATGTAACGATCTTCAATACAAGTTATTTCGTGCTCAAAGTACCTAAAAAATCACTGACAACTTCGAAAACTCAGAAGTCTAAAACGATGACAAAGTAAATTAAACAACGTTAACGGTTGCTTCAGACAAAATTAAGCTTGAGATTTCTGGACATCATAAGCCTGTCATCTACAAAGTGTGTTGCCCGTATACTTTTCCAAAAATTCCTCGCTTCAACACTGGGCCGGGCTAGCTGGACATCCTCCGGAACACCAGTTTTAGTACAAAACTTTTCAAATACCACAAAACGCTAACGGGCTTGCCTCATCCTGAGGCTAATGTCGGTACATATAAAAAGTACTCAGAAATGTGCCAGTTAAAATATCAATAAGAACCCTGTAACATTTGTTACAGTCTTGGATATACGTCATTTTAACTGAGCGTATTTTTTGTGTGTGCATGTTTTTGGTAAATAAAGTGGTTTGTTTTAACTATATGTATTTTTTTTATATTCTTAACAGTGCCAATAGAAATTAAATTTCTGTAGGCCTATTTTTATGATGCGGACAAAAATTTCTAATCTGATGTCAATAAAATTACACTGGAATGGACTTCTGCACACGGAGTCTTGCTTGTACCGTTGAAAAGGGGGACGTACGAAAATGGGTCGACGGGTTGCGTTCTATTTATATTCAGCTCATTAAATCGTTCCTATTCTAAGAATTCTGAGTAGAACAAGGCACTCAGCAGACGTTACTCCTGTCAATCTGAGTGGCCTAGCACAGCTGAAATATTCTCAAAACGGCGGCATGAAATGATACTACTTCCTATTTCTCGAATGCTCTTTTTGTTTACACTTATCTGGGACACTCCCCGCGCAAAGTATGGTCTCTTTATTTGAGCATAATGAGTCTGAACATTGTCCAAATCCGGAAATTGTTTATTACTTCCATTTAGTTTGCTGCCACATACCAAAAAGTTATTCTGATAGGCCTGTCTGCGGGTGCACCTACGTAACTATATAGGCCAGAAATATGTCCGCCGAGCTCATTAATAAAAGTTATAAACTCAAAAATATTCTATATTTGAGGGTTCTGAGAGCCACGGAACTGGGGAATTGAAGAAATATGACGCTGAACCTCTCGGTCGAACTCAGGTCTTTCAATTCTGAGCACTTTGGATGAAGTCGGTCAAAAAGTGGCACTTTTTCGTTTGGACGGTGAGAGGGATGCATTTCCAAAATAGCTACTTTTCCGGGCAGTGAAATTTCCTTCATTTTAGAGTTGGTCTGCTTTGGGTGAGAATTTCTCAAAACTTTATCGGTCAACCCACTAAAAATTGAAAGGAAAATGAAAGAGGACATGTGGAACATCATTCGTCTGTACAGCCTGAACACTTGTGAGAGTTGTATTTTGAAAACATTTGTGAAGTATGGGGATTTATCACTCACTGCTGTCCATGGGAATTTACTTGCTGCGGTGCACCCCTGTGAAATGAGGCCGAAGTTGCGCGCGCGTATAACCCCAACTGACCTCTGCTTTTTGTGCGTGCGCTGTTGCCATGACTTACCAAACTGGGTTGGGTGTGACTGACAGTCGGACGGTTCCATAGTCCGAATGGTCGATAGTTCGAACGCACAAAAGTCTCATAACTGGGGTATAGGGTTCGTAAACCCGAACATTTGGTGCGATAGTCCGAAGGTTTGTTTGTCCGGTGGTTATTTGTTAATTTAGGATAAAGTTTAATTTAGGATAAAGTTTAAAATATTAAAAAAAAATTTACGTGGATTAAGTCCAGAATATCTATTACAGTCTGCGTAGCTAAGATAATGGTGTCCTCCTTTCCTATCCCTCAGTTCATAGCAGGATAACAACCGGGGATCATGCCTTTGAATTTACTGCAACTACATTGTGGAATAGTCTGTCTTACCATAGAGCTTGTAGCTCTATGGTCTTACAACGTCAGGTGTGCCTTGTACTGAGTAGTCAGTGTGCAGACCGTCATTCAACTGAGTGTTGTTGAAAGCACACCTGTTCACTTCTGTTCGTCAGTAGTTTTAATGGGCATCTTGCCCTTTTAATCGGATTTGTGTGTGCGTGTGATTTTGTTGCAAACGACGAAATCACGTTTCTTGCAGGCGACAATTTGTATACACAGCCACGTGCTCTACTCTACACATGACATTTTGTTTTCAAAATCTGAAGCTGGCGCTATTACACCTCTAGAGGGGGTGACTGGTTTTGTGCTCTGCCATGGGATAGCGTTTGTTTAAACTGGGGATGAACTCCTGTCCTGGAATGAGTGTGGTGTGGCATACCATAACCTGGAGATCAGAGTCAGGCTCGTGTACCATTCACCCAACAATATAATTTCAATTTCAATTTATTGTCCACAGAAATTCAACTTTCATCCACTGGCAAGTCTAAAAGGGCGACATATAAACCATTAAAATACACAACATGCACATCACTAACCAATTAATGTTACAGTACAATTAAAAGACCAAAGTACGGGAACATTACACAGAACTGTAAAAAAAATCTCAGATTTTTGAACTTTAGAGCAAATGTTAATAAAGTGGGCGCTGCTTCTATAATTTCATTTAGGCTATTCCAGTATTGGACATCGCATTGTACGAGACTATTTTTGTGTAATGAAGTTGGTATCAACATGTAATTCCTTTTGAGAGGTACTTCTGGTATGATATGAGTGAACATTTGAGGTAAGTTTCAAGTATGATTTAAAATACAGTGGCAGCTTATCATTCATACATTTATACATAAACTTACCTAACTGATATTTATAAAGGTCAAATACCTTTAGCACTTTATGTTTAGAGAACAATCGGGCCGTGTGGTCAGACTCGGTGTAACTAATGCAAGCTGTGGTGTAACATTCAATTTCAATAGCTTCTTGATTAAAATATGTGGAACGATCGCTTTGAAAGCACTCGAGAAATCGATAAAAACTGAGCAGACAAAAGACTTAGGCCTATTTAGATGTGTATACAGCTAATGGAGATAAAAGGCAACTGCATCCTCAATACCTCTGTTTTCTAATATGCAAATTGAGATGAATCAACATTACCAACTTGACTGTTCAAAACTTGTAAAAGAATCTCCTCAAAGCTTTCCATAATGTTGGAAGTTAAGGCCACTGAATTCTTGATTTTTTGGCACAGGAATTATAATTGAAGATTTCCAACACTGTGGAATAAAACCGCTATGTTAGAACCAACTGGAAAATTTGAGGCAATTTGCTGGCTACACGAGCGTAACACTCTGCATGAGATACCAACAGGGCCACAGGCCTTATTCAGAATGGTTCTTGAAATCAATCTGCTTAACATCATGCGCACCCACAATAACACTATCACCAGAGTCCTTAACCATAGATCGGATTGCACAATACGTTCATTATCAGGCATGAATTCATTAATTTTGTGTCGCATCTACAATAAAAAGCATTGAAACTGTCTTCAAAATCCAGCCTACTGTCCGTACCTGACTTCATCTGTCTTTGTAGCCAGTCATGGTTTGCATAGTTTGCCATGCAATACTTAGATTCTGGTCATTAAAGCTCTCCAGTTTTCGTTTGTAGTGGTCCCTTCCGGCCTTCTTGATTTGACTCTCAATCTCTTTGTGGACTATGTTCAGTTCTGTTCAAGTTTTTCTGTTTATAGGAAAGCCACTTAGCAACATGAAGAAATGGTTCCTTTGTTCCATTAGGCTTGTGGAGCAGAGACCTCGGTCAGGACCCCGTGAACTTCTCCAGGGCAATATGCAGTTGTACAGTTTCTGACTCGTTCAAAGAAAAACACTTCAGTCTCCATTTGGCCAATTTGCTTGACATCATGATAGTGATATGTACCGTTTCAAGCTGAGTTGTCCTTTGCATTTTCGCCAGAAACTATGGGAGTACAATGAGCAGCAAACAGTCTGTCACAGGGAGAGACAGGAGCTGTGTTGTCGGCATGGTTAAAATTTGAAAGATTTCACTGAAATGGTAACAAGACATCGCTGTTAGGTTGAAGGGACTCCGCAGAACTTGAGATCTGGACCAGTGCATGCAGTACCGAAAGGCATTTTGTTAATTCCCACAAATAGCAGTACTCGGTAGTGCCTCGAATGTCACCATTTTCAGGAACATCCGGTTTGGGTCCAAAGAGAACGAGGTTTGCTTGTGCTTGCAGTAATGCAAACAGAGCTTGCTGGTCGTAACGATTAGGTTCTGTGACCATAACCCCAGGGCCTAGTAAAAGTTGAGTCCGCTGACTGCAGTTGATTACCATGTATATGGGCGGTCGCTTCTTGTAGACGCGCTGCTTTTCACCATCCTGAATGGGCGTCTGCCTTCTTCGACGGAGCACCTGTTTCTACGTCCGTTAGTGGAGATCACGAGTTCAGGACACAAGGCTTTGTCGCCGTCTTCCAATCCCTTATCAGAGACTTGTTTGATCACGGAGTGGGTGCTCACTGGTACCCACACTCGTTTAACATTACAATTATGCAATTAAAGAAAGTGAGGGAACAGTGCATTTGCAGACGATAGGGTTTCGTCTGTTTATAGGTACTGAACAGTTTGACAGCAGGCCTGTCGTCCTCTGAAATTCAGAGCTTGTTTCTTTGGATAAATTCCTTAAGACAAAGGTATGCCAAAACAATTGTTGACCGCTGTGGTGTGGGATATGACGTTTTGAACACCCAAGGGACGCATAGCTCCCCGTATCTGATATAAAATCATTTCAGTAATACTTTTTGACTTTTCCCCTCACGTAGAGCTAAGTCTACAAAATAATTAAGACAATTTCTATAATCGTTTAAAAAGCATACTCAAATCATTATTAAAGACAATTGTTTTTATGGAAAGACTTAAAATAAACACTTCGTGTATGAACAGGCTTAAATATCACTAAATGTGGATAAAATATTACCAAAGAATATAGATAAAACCATACAAGACAGGACAACAATCAGGCAATTTACGCACCGACCAACTATTGCAATAAATTCCAAGCACTCTAAACCCAACATGTTTCCAGTAGATGAACCTACAACCGGACTCGAAACCAGGTAACCGGACTAACAAAAGTAGGCACTGAAAATACCACCAGACCTAAGTGTCTTTGCCCACTGCTAAATTAAAATACATGATATTCCCTTAAACTGCTATATGCTAAATTGCTATATTCTGTTTATAATATACCTGCATAAATTCTCGTCAATTGATTGATGGATCGTTGATCACGTGTTATTAAATTATTCGCTATATTCAACGGTTGCCGTTGGCTAAAACTTCATTCAATTGACTGGTTTCCGCCCCCATTTCATATATCTCATTCCCAGTAAGAAAGAGAACAATAATCTAGGGATGGAACCAGTCTAACATTGCACGGTACATGTGCTACCCGGTACCAGTGGGTGGCGCTTCGGACACGAATCTATTTCGCCAAATGACGCACGGGAAAACACGATTGGGACCTAACAGAAAAGGATTTGTGCATGTATTATATAAAACAAATAATGCATGTTTCAAATCTGTGCAATTTTCCTTTGGTGGCAGACGAAATATACCATACCACTTCCACGAGGCGAATCTTACCATTGGTCTCATAAACGTTCATTAATTCTATATACAGTCTGCTAGCCGCACTCCATCATGTAATACATATAGATACAGTTTTTGCTGTTATTTCAGTATTTTCTGTTTCCGTCTGCCTTGTCTGGTGGTCCCCTTAGTGGGGTGTTCTAACATCATAATATCATGACGTATAATTTACAAAATAGATCACCAGAGTATTTAATTATCGTGCAGAGTTTCTAATCCCGGTTGTTCAGTCTCTATAGCCAAGTTTTCATGGAGTCTAGGTCGATGTTACCTCCGCACAAGATGATCCCCACATTCTTAACGTCTGGGAACGCGGCTTTGAATTTGTCTGACATCACGGCAGCCACGCCCACCCCCGCTGAGGGCTCAATACACAGCTTCATACACTGCCACACCAGCTTAGTACTTTCCTGCAGGGATTAGAAAAAAAATACATGTATTTCTTTTAGGTGAATCGAAGGCATCATCACTTCGGACGATAGTACTTTCCTGTGAGAGGAGGATTTTTCTTTTTCAATTATATTTTTTTTCCGGAGTATTTCCAGAGGTCTCATAAAATTACTTTTGGCGTGTCGACCAATCCCTAAACGCAAATTTCTAGGCTTTGTAACCTCATGAAGCCAACCTGGAAGCACTCAAACCTCCGACAGAAGTCCAGGCAGCGACGAGTTTGGCGTATACAATTCAGGAAATCGCTCGTGACGCATTTCCCACCATTACCTTGATTTCATCTTCAGTCACCGTGATACCACCGTCAAGGAGGTCCCGAGCAATTGGCCACGCAAGGTCGCCGATGGACCCCCTTAAACCGTCTGCGATGGTAAAGGGAAGGCTATCCGTCTTGATGTGTCTCTTAGCAACGAACGACTTGCAACAGTCATCTGCTACCTCGGGCTCGGCAGCAATCACTTGAATTCCCGGCTGCAAGGACTATAAGGTGCAAGTGGACCAAAGATGTCAATCACTGGTCATGATTTTAATCAAGGCTTCCAGCACGCGCAGTGATTTTCCAACAATAACTTAAAGCTCTTCGTCAGACCCTCTTGTACGCAATGTCAACAACCTCCTCCCCATGAGCACGTACACGTTATAATTAAAACCAGTGTTGTGGTCTGGTATCCAAACTAAAGATCCTAAAGTCTACACACCCCACCAAACCTAGCCCACTGAGCACAAGACGCGAGCCGCCTATATCCTCACCTAAGTCGTAACAAGCCGTTCCTTTCTAGCAACTTATCTTGTGGCTTGGCTTTTGATTCGAATTTCTGACTTTAGACTTGATTTTTTTAAAGAATTACGCTGGCCTTATGATGGACTTTGTAATGGATGGTTCTAACGAAAATCACTGAACAAAGTTTTATCCGCGGAAGACGCTTAATCGGTAATCACTTGAAAACGTAGTCTGAGGGTCCGATCCGGACTTGGCTAGATAAAGTGTACCGTATACCGTACGCGAAGGCCTTTTGTCAGCTGCCCTTAGCACTTCCTACTGCACTCAATGTACCGCAACCTCCATAACTAATTTCATGCTGGCTGGTGCAGAGCCTTCAAATTATCGAATTCGAAGTTATGTAGTAAACCTTCGGTTACTTTTGAAATTTTCTCACACCTGAGATTTCAGAGGAAGACTTCTCTTATGTATGCGTGGGTGTGGGTATTTTTCGACACACTTTTTTATTATTTTATAGGTATTTTCATAGGCCCCATAATTTTTCGAAGGCCCTCGGATTTCCTCCATGGCCCCAGGCACAGTGTCTGCTATGTTTATCGGATAATTGGGCCCTTATCCCGACAGGTGTTCACATAACAATGACAACTGGCACTTGATTAGTTCCACGATGGACCAATCACCCGGCGTTTTCAAATTAGGTCAAGGAAAATGGACGAGGAACTGTACATTCGCGCTAAGAATGGGCGGGGCAAACCGACTTTATTCTTGCACGAATCTACAGTTCCGAGTCTATTCTCTGACTTCACTATTTTCCATTGTTACAGGAACACAGAGTCTCTAGTCTATGACGCTCTTGCTGTTACCCTACGGCTGAGTGCACACCTTTGCTCCATTCATTAACGTGCACGGGTTTGGGCTAAGTCAAACATCGACAGTATTGGTGCAGTCAACACCGTCAGTGCTGAATACATACTTGCTTCTCTTCCTTTTGCGCCTTGGAGTCATTGTTACACGTGTGTCATTGCAGCCAAACCTATCGGTCTAACCACCACAGGACTCTATGAAATTGAGGAATGCTATATCAATTTCATGAGAGTATTTGTGCAGTCGACACTCAGTGCTGGATATCTTGCGCCTTGGATTCATTATTATACGTGTGTCATTGCAACGAAACCTTCCGGACTAAAACTACCACAGGACTCTATGAAATTGAGGAATGCTATATCAACCTCGTGAAAGTATGGTTAGTACTTTAAGAATCACTTTACGCACCACTCAAAATGAGCTTCACCGATACAAATACATGTTCTTATATTAATAATTCTGAAATGTCCCGTCACTACAGATTACTATTTCACTTGGAGAATGAACAACTTTGGATTCAAATTACAATGCCAATTTTGGAGTTAAATAACGAAATTTAAGAATTTCTATAAAGCGCATATTTCCTCCTAAAATTGTTTATAGCGCCACAAATATTAGCAATACAAGAAAATATACGGGCAAGCAAGATTAATATGTGCTGGGGAGAAACCTTTCTGACAGATCTGTCACCTCAGGACAGCTATGATCTTGGGACAACTAGAAGATGTGTCAATTCAATTAAGCTATAATCCAACACTATAAAAAAAAAGAACGGGCAAAACCATGAAACAGAAATGCAGCCAAAATACATCAAGTTAATTCCTTATTGAAAGGTGAAGAGAAAATTCAAATTCTTGTTGAAAATTTTGCTTTACAAAGCATTCATCTTGAAAACACGAGGGATAACAACCTTTGTCATTTTCTATAGAGAAAGGCAAACGTACACAATAAGGCTGGAGTGTAGGTGTTCCCGGTATCTCTTAAATTTTCTAAGTGTAGCTATTACGAGGCCCAGTACAATCAGAGTCACGGCAGCAGCGCGTTAGTTACTCTTACCCAACCCGGTCCTCCGGTCACACTTTGATGATCGAAACGAGGAGAGGAGTGGACGTGTGCCCTACCCCCTCGTCGACACGAATCTGCTGTAACTGTACATTTGCGAGATATTAACTGTAGATTCGTAACGAACATACAGTTATTGATTTGTAACAACAACTATAGATTTGTAACTTACGCTGTTCAATCGTAAAAGCAATCTACACTTGAAAAAAGTAGTGACGACACAGAAATAGTTTAAGAACAAAAAAGCTTTAACTTCAGAGCCATGCCCTACATGAAATAATCGGTTTGAAAGAAACAAGCTAGTTAGAGGAAAGATGACTCCTGTTCAACACTTTGAGCTCAAAGTCATTTTAAAATGGGCAGAAGTATTAAAACGATCGCATATCATTCAGTTTCCTCTTTTTTCAGATTTTATGACCCAAATTTTGGGGTCATGTGAACCGTTCTGTCAGGGTGAAACCAAGAAGGTTGCAACTGGCAAGTTGCAACTGAGGATAGTTTCAAGGAGTTCTTGCAAACCTTTGCTGCAATCAGTACCCCGGCCAGCATTCCTCCTCCCGAGACAGGAACAATGATAGCATCCAACTTCTGGTCAATCTGGCGGGAAGAGCAAACTCCAATCAGAGGCGTAGGCTGGTTTGGCCCTATAGGGGGAGTGAGATTTTCAAGAAAGCGGAACTCCAACTTCCAGCGTTTAAACGAGGAAGGTGAGTGTGTACTTAAAAAGCAGCTTGCCCCAGATATATACTATTGTACTTTTCGGTCATAGTGTATCAAAAACCCGTGTGCTTTCACTAATAACGTACTACGTTTTGGTTTAAAAACAAATTAATATGAACGGCCTACGCCCTTGCCAATAATTGGATACTTTGAAAAGTTGGTGACAGCAGACGTACCGGTCCTTTTTCACAGTATTGCGCGTGCTCATGGCTACGCATGACTGCTCGCATAATTTGTTTTTCTCGGAGCGTTAGGGGTAAACTATAAAAAAAATGGGCGTTGGTTGGGGGCAATTATCATAAATGGGGTGGACGACCTTTTAAGCATAACATGCAACAAAATTGCCCCCTTGGCCAGTTGCACGATAGCTCAGAAGAGCGCTTTACTTGGCAAGGGTTCGAGTCTACACATTATAATGCAGTTATATATTTTTCTTTGGGGGTAATAGGATGTTTTTATAGTAGGAAAGTAAAGCCCGAATTTACCTTCCAACTTACGTTTCTAAGTGTCCACTATATAAGCTTTTCCCTAATAAATTCATAATTATGCACGCATGTGCACAAATGGCCTTGGCCACAAGAAGTGTGAGCGGGCCATTGAAAACGTACACGGGTGCGATTTCGATCATTCTATTTCAGGTTTTCTGGCGTTGTTCATTTTTCTTCTAAGAATTCCATTAAATCGTTTTTGCTTTAAAACAGAACGAAAGGAGACCGGCTTAGATATGGCAATCTCGTGTGCACAGGAAAAATCACGATTGTGAAGTCTTTTGAGGGAGCTTAAATCCCGCTTAGAAAAATAGAAGAAACGATTTAATGGGATATTTTGAAGAAAAAAACTGAACAGAGCTAGAAACCTGACAGAAATGATCAAAATCGCACCCCTGTACGTTTTCAATGGCCCGCTCACACTTTTTTCCGCCAAGGCCATTTGTGTGCATGAGTGCATAATTATGAATTTATTAGTGAGTGGTCTATTGATCCAGCTTGCAGTTAACTACGTCCATGTATGATAATTGCCCTGACCCTCTTAGGAAAAAAAATTAGGCTGCCTGCTCAAAACAACGCACGCATGCGCAGAACCATGCTCAGAACTGATCAAAAGGACCGACATGTTTGACGCCACCAAGCGTCTCAGAGTTTCCTATCGAGACCAGCCTTCAGGTGATGGTGAGAGTTATGAATATTCCTTCTTTTCCTCATGCAGTAAAGTCTTTTTTTGTCTGTAATTTTTCTGTAACTAATCTTTGTTGAGACCACAGACACAGAACAGAAAAGCTCATCTCCCCGGAACAGTTTTGTGGAGGTCGTAGGTTCAAATCCCAATCCAAAGAATTGGTTTGTTCATCTTTATAATCATTAAGTGAGCACATTGTCAAGTTGCTCGCATGGTTCATAGATGTAATATAAAATGTTACCGATTTTCTTCTGATGTCATTTTCGGCGCAATTGGGAGCATTCCTCCTAAAGACAGCGTGTCCAGTGACTTCTTGCCTGACAGTGCCACCAGGCCACCCGATCCCACTACTGTACAGGGCATGCACGGAGCGATGGTTACGATCTTTTTGAAGAATTTTTTAAAAGGTGGATTTTGGAAGCATACCATTTCTATCATTTCTGTGCATAATGTACCCTGCCCCGCCATGACGTCGTAGTGTTGTGCAGAAGGGACGTATACTGCACCCGTCTTCTGTACGACTTGATCTCTGGCCTTGAAGAGGGCCTGTGATTTAAAGACAACAGGATTCCCTCTCGGATGAAACCCCTCACGACACCTGCCACAACTAATTAAGGAGTTTAAGATTCGGAGCCGAGTCCGAGAGCTTCACAGAAAGTGACGCGTAGGCTACCGCGTCCAAACTCACCGTCTTCTGCATAAGTGGTACCGGCAGTTGACCCCGATAATCATCACAGCCGTATAACCGGGGTTTCAGTTTCCACTTGGAAAACAGGAGCCCTCCTATTCCACCTTTTATAACCCTCCTGCTTTGCTTCCGTCAGTCCCCGATTCTGCTTTAAAAAATCTCCATCCCATTGCAAACTGCCTCTCTCTGTAAAATGCGGTCTCGTAAAACTTAAAAGGATCCAGGGAATGAATTTTTCTTAGAATCACTTTTTGTGTATCTCTGTACTCTTCTTCCATGTATGAAGACTGTTGGACATCATTCTTGAGTTACGTGAACTGAACAGTGCACTTTTTCAAACATTAAAATTGACAAAGGAATTCTAGACAAGTGAGGGCGCTTTTGCTTTGATGTAAATCCAGGAAGACATGGTTCAGGTTGCATGTTTACACGTTCTAATTGTGAACCCCAAATTTACTATCGGGGAACATTTCTGTGAAAGGATTTTTGCTGGATTATTGCCATATTCTTACACAGCAATAAATTGCCAAAGAAACTGAAATCTGCCATAGCACTGGGGAAAAAATCTAGAGATTTTCTGTGCACAAACAGTGCAACATTGAGATTCAGTGCCTTGATTGACATCATCCAGTTCTGCTCATGAATATGCAAATAAGCGCTAGCATAAAAAAGCATCAAAATATGGGTTAGAAATTGCAAAACAAAACTCAAAAATCAGGTTAACTGAAACCCAAATATGCAATTTAAAAGGTTTTTAGTAAAACTTATTAAATATTTCTATTTCCTGGTTCCTTTAACCAGATTCTCCTTCCTTTTTAATCGTCAAACCGTGAGGTGTTTTAATGAATGAGATCCTGAATGAGTGGTCAAATGATCGTTCAAATCCAGGCGCTGAACTTACGCCTACATTCGACAATCATATTGCTACCATGGCTTAGGATGTGGGTCATTTCTTGTTTCTGAATGTGTATCCTTTTCCTCCAAAATTCACACATGTGAAACTCATCGGCGACAGTTTTGGTTCAGTACTTTGGACCATTGTTATTTTCTCGCTTTGCCGACAATCCATCATGAGTTGTCGAGTGCAATAATGCTGCAATTTGTTGCAGCTTTTCCTAAACACATGTGCCTCCTTAAAAGTAATTAATATATCTAGTTAAAGATCGTAAGTTGGTTGAACAGTCACATGAAAAAAATTATATTTGGACGACCACTACATCTTTTTGTTTCTTTTAATTTACATCTTCTAGAAATTGAAGCAGTCAATTATTCCAAACAACGCTGAATCTTCTCTAAAGATTGTCTTTGCTGTACGGTACCTGTAGAGTTGGACTGCTCAGAATCACGTCTGCTCCGTATTCTTTTACAGCATTCTGTTTGCACTTTGGGGCGGTGTTAGGCATGATCACATAGGCCTTAGTGTTCAGTAGATTAGAGGCGAGTGCTAGGCCTTGGGCAAAGTTTCCACTGCTGATGGTAACAACGCAGGGAACACGACCATTTTCCATTGTTTCCCGCATTTTGGCTAAGAAGTTGACTGCTCCTCGAAACTTGGGAAAAACAGACATAAAATGATGGTGGCATCTTGCATAATGAGCACGCAGTCCAATTTTGTGTAACAAAACATACTGTTTCATTGAGCTTAAAACTTTCAAAGTCAGAGAAGAAAACGTAGGCATAGTCACAAATGCAAAGGTGGTGTTGAAAGACTGTTTGTTTTGCATGGTCCCTTTAATACCGAATTGATCATTTTTAATTTCTGCTTGTTTGTCTGTCACTCAGTCTTTGGTCGGTGATTTGCTGGTTATTGTTTATCCCTTTCACTTGCCTGTCTTACTACGAGTTGCTGTTGCTAGTTGCTATAAACTTTACTTGAGAGAAGGAAGACAATTATTTTGCCCATTCGTGGTTTTAGATTTAGTGTGAAATGAATGCATGCTGATTGTTCCATTACTATGTTTTTAATCTTATATGGTTTGGTTTATGTAAGGTTTTTGTCAGGTGCCTTGAGATTCGGTTTGGACCGTGAACTTTGATGCATTGTGGAGCTGCTTAGGGTTGTTTTGGGCCTGAATTGTGCATTTTGTGATAAAAGCATGAAGTTCGGCGTAATGGCTCCAATTGGGCTAAAAGTCGTTTTAAGATGTGGACCCGTCTCAGATCTTGTCCTTTTTTGGGGCAGAGCTTGATTTTCTAAAAAAGGGAGTGTAAAAAATAAGAAGCCAATGAAAATTGTGATTAACATCAATTGCTCTTAAAATGTTCATGCTTTAATTAACGTATGAAATTAATTATTATATGAAATTAGTTGACATATGAAATTAAACATTTGATAAATGGAAGTCTGTTTTTCCGCAGCATTTGTGGGTGTGTCCTAAAAAGTTTAAATGAGGGTCTATATTTTGGAAGCTTGTCTCAAATGTGGGAAATATAGCCAATTTGGGTCGGAAATATCCTGAAAAGTGGAAAGTTAGGTTGAAATGAAGTGAAAATAATTTTTACGGGTGGGCCTGTTGTGAATATTAACCGTTTAAGAGGCGGAGCTATTTTCTTTAAGGGGTGAATAAAATTACAATTTCCAAAAGCTCTTAATGATCCCTTTCCTAGATTTTTTGCCATTCTTTTGGCAGTTCAGGAAACGCACAAATAAGTTTAAGTGCCATTTGTTCGGGCCCTTTTTTGTGGGCGTGGCCCTGATTTCAGGCCACGCCAATAAAATGGTGCGGAAAAACAGACTTACATTTATCAAATGTTTAATTTCATATGTCAGTTAATTACATATGTTAATTAATTACATATGTTAATTAAAGCATGAAAATTGAAGAGCAATTGATGTTAATTACAATTTTCACGGCTTCTTATTTTTTACATCCTTTTCTTTTAAAAATCAAGCTCCACCCCCAAATGGACAAGATCTGAGATGACGGTGATGATAGTGTTATTGAATCACAACGAATTCCTGTCGGGAGACACTGTCAGCAGACTTTTGGTTTACTGATCGACTACTTCATAAATAGCCTGACTAGCTTATCTGGAATGACTTGCTTTAAAGGATCCGGTTCGCTGAAACAGCTCACACTTGAAGAACAGGTTGCAACCGGCCTTTGCATCCATACGACGCGAGGTCATCACCGGGGTCTCGGAGACATAGCTCTTGATGCGCTGCTCGGCCTGCCGAATGTCAACGATTGTCAATCCCATGTTCGTAAACAGCCTCACGACCTCGTCCTGTTGAGTGCCCTGACAGAAAAACAGGAAATGAAATCTTGTAATGCAAACTTTATTCTAGAGGGGAGGATCGACTGTTTGTTGAGCTGAAAAAAAATCGTTAGCTCTGTCAGTTAGATTGGTTCTCGAAATGTTTACCACCAGTTAATACATTAATGATTTAGACTTCCGTCAGACAGTTTTGACCTTCACTGGCTAGGCCGGCTCTACCCTCTTTTTCCTAACTCTTCACTGTGATTTCATACGATGAACCAACACGTTCCACACAGCTTCAAGTATTGGTTTTAGTTGCAACTAAACAAAATGTAGGTGCCATTGATTTTTGCATTTTGTTATTTCTGCATTCTGCGATTAAGGAATCCTTTAAAATCGTTCGTTCCATCATGTCTGAAAAAATGATTTATTGGCTTGGCTCTGGGGTTACACTCGAGGCAGTGTCGTGACTTCTTCAGCTTGACGCGCGCGTGCATTTGGCAAATCACGATACCCTCTTGGCATGTAACTCGCGCAGACCACCTGTTCATGAACGTTGTGTCACCACAGTAATGTTTCTAATTCTGCCGGTCGAATTACACTATAAGATACTTTATGGGGAGGGTTTCCTCCATGCACCGTACAATTAGTAAGGTACGGCTCGTCATTTGGTTTGAGTTACCTCTAAGGTATGATCACAATAGAATTTGTATTCAGATGGTCGTTTATCCAGGTTTCGATGAGGGAGTAAAATGCGATTATTCTGTCAGAAAACCACCGTCCAAGTTTTTCAAAGAATCCTGCCCCACCCTCAGAAATGTGAAAGAACCATATCGGAAAAGTTCACGCCTTAAAACAGAAAAAAAAATGGTTTTTTTGGGGGGGGGAGTTGCCCAGTGTTTTCCCAGTGTACGTTAAAATGTAGGCAAATAAATACCAATATACATAAGAATAATAGTGTAGGGTCATGAATATTAATTAGCTTCTTCAGACGCTCCGCCTTCCTTTTCTCTCTTTCGGAAGACATGGGCGCGCGAGCGCCACAGCCACAATTCTGCCCATATTGTTAGATTTTAGCCTTGTCATATGGAAGATGTTCTGCCATATGTTGGCTCATCCTTGTTTTCAAGGAGTGCTATGTAAGTTGGTATTCCTTTTATAATCATTTTAAAATTACTTTCATATGAAAATGGGAACTTTCTTTGCCTTACTCATGACTCCTAGCAAAAGTCAGTCGTCCACATGTTTCCTATGTTGTACAGTGTACGTGTACATGTGCTGTACATGTACATGTTTATATACATGTGATGTACATGTACATGTACAAGCATTGCCGTGACACTATGGGTATAATTCGTAACTTTCCGTGACCTCTGACCGGGTTGATTGCGGTCTTTGAATGCATCGCGAATGTATCCGAATTTACTGCCTATCACAAAGGAGCAAAAACCTGTTTCACTATTATGCGCACCTCTGCAAATTTACTGACATTTAAATGAACCTTATGCGCTGGTAGTTCTCTGTATTCAATTGACATTTTCATTACATTACATGAATTCATATTTGGTAATTGTAATGTTACAATTCAGGGAGCACATGTATCTTCCACTCAGTGATGCGAAGCGAAGACAAGGTGCTGGTTGAGTTCCATGAACCTACATTGTCACCCGTTGAAATAATCCTTTATTACTTACATTTTATTTTGTGATAATTATATTGATTTTGATAAAATATGTTTGTAAAAACATTTATGTTCAGGATTTTTCTTTGCTGGGATTTTTCTTGACGAATTAAAGCAATCGTATCATCAAAACAAAGCTTGTGCCTGTTGCTGACACCGGTCTTCCTTACCAGGGGGTAGCACCTCACCCAATATACCCCGAACCGACGCACACGCGTCGCTTCACTTCAATAAAAATGACAAGTTACTAGACACAATTTTAAATTATATTAAACTAAAGTTACAATGGCGATAAGGAAGGTCTAGGGGTAGATATGGGGGAACGGGATAGGCAAGGGAAGGTTTGGGATAAGGGAAAGGTAGGAAGTGAGGGTGGATGGGTGGGGGAGGAGTTAAGGAAAGGGGAATGGAAAGGTTTGAAGTGAGGGTGGATGGGTGGGGGAGGAGTTAAGAAAAGGGGAATGGAAAGGTAGGAAGTGAGGGTGGATGGGTGGGAGAGAAGTTTAGAAAAGGGGAATGGAAAGGTAGGAAGTGAGGGTGGATGAGGAGTTAAGAAAAGGGGAAAGGAAAGGTAGGAAGTGAGGGTGGATGGGTGGGGGAGGAGTAAAGGAAAGGGGAAAGGAAAGGTTTGAAGTGAGGGTGGATGGGTGGGGGAGGAGTTAAGGAAAGGGGAAAGGAAAGGTAGGAAGTGAGGGTGGATGGGTGGGGGAGGAGTTAAGGAAAGGGGAAAGGAAAGGTTTGAAGTGAGGGTGGATGGGTGGGGGTGGAGTTAAGAAAAGGGGAAAGGAAAGGTAGAAAGTGAGGGTGGATGGGTGGGGGAGGAGTTAAGAAAAGGGGAATGGAAAGGTAGGAAGTGAGGGTGGATGGGGGGGGGAGGAGTGAAGGAGAGGGGAAAGGAAAGGTTTGAAGTGAGGGTGGATGGGTGGGGGAGGAGTTAAGGAAAGGGGAAAGGAAAGGTTTGAAGTGAGGGTGGATGGGTGGGGGTGGAGTGAAGAAAAGGGGAAAGGAAAGGTAGGAAGTGAGGGTGGATGGGTGGGGGAGGAGTTAAGGAAAGGGGCAAGGAATAAGGCAAGGCAGACTGAGGACGGGACAAGATGGGTAGAGTGAACTAAAAGCCCCATTTTCTGGTAAAAGATGAATTCAAAATGTGAATGGCCAATTGTACAAAGGAGGCTTTAAACCTGTTTGTTTTGATCGAGAGTGGGTTGACACACCATCCCAGATAGCGTTTGAATAATAAATGGGTTGAGGGTGAGTTGTATTGAACATTATTTCAGTAAACTTGGTCGAGACAAGATTATGAGCTATTTTTTGGACAGTTAGAAGATCGGCACCAATAAATCCTCCGTGCTTGCTTATTAATAGTTGCAGACGAGCAAAATAGGAGTATTCCAAAGACATCACTCGTCATATAAACGAATATGTCCGAAAACGTCTCTCCCACGGCAGCGCGCAGTAGCGCCCTCTTGTGATTCATTCATTATAATTGCCCAATCATTCCACGCCGAATCACTTTGTTCCTGAAATTCTCCCGAAATTCCTTCAGAGCATACTCCTAATTGCCCTGTACCTTAACCATCCAGTTACCAGGTTAATCATAAAAATCCGCTGTGCGTGGATGACTTAAAGTGAGTACATTTTGGTTGATCTAAAAATGATATGAGGGGGGGGGGTTCTGGGGTTATAATCGTTGCATTTGGAGTGTAATGCATATTGCATCATGTTCATGTCACATTATACACGTATATAATCACAAGTGTAGGGGCATTGTCTTTTAGTAAGACTTTATTGGGGTTTCTTTGGTAAACTTAGAGTCATCTTATTATTGTTTTTTGAGTGTTCCTTGTGTGTTTGGCCCTTATCCAAGTTCATATGAACATATTTTGCTGGGTCAACTATGGATATGATTACACATAATTTATGATGTTTATGTTAATGTTTTTGATATTATTAAGTTTTATGGGTCTGTGCACATATTTATTAGTTCTTTCATGTTAATTCTGTTTGTAGACCACAGGGTAAATAAACAATCAGCCCATCACCAATTTGGCCACCGACTCCTTTTCAGAATATGACTAAAATTTGGGTGCTCGGCGGACCGTTTAATGTTAATTACGTGCAGGCCTATACTCACAGGGAGCAATGTGCATTGTAATAATTGCATTATTATAATTTTTTTTTGTAATTGAGGGAACAGGTATCGGAATTCCCGGTTATGCGTGACTGGCAAGGAAGCGTCTGGTAAGAGGAAATTGGAACCTAAACACAACCGCACATGAGAGGGGTTCAAATGATTCATAGTATAGCAATTAGCAAGAGACAAGAGCAAGTAACAATCAACACCAATAAATGGCCGTTCTCCTCAAGAATTAATTGGGAAAAATAACACGAGTCAACAGACACTTCCTAGTTATCTAGGAGTTACAATCGTTCGAGTACAGTTGCACATTTTATGTCAATGGGCTTACCACTTGAAGGTCTTATCATCCTATGATGTCAATTTTCGTCTGTAACTCTTCCCTTTCTATCTATGTGCCAAGTTCCAACCCAATCGGGCATGTACTGCAGGAGATATAGGGTGCTAAAGGATGCGCTTTTGATATCATGTCACTTGTTACTTGATGACGTCATCGTCACATTAGGTCAGATTTCGTCTTTCAAAAGCCTGAAAAATATTTCTTAAAGATTCAGACAAACAGAATGTCACTAAACTCAGAACAGGGGTAGGTTCTTGAATCCTCAGATTTATTTGTGTAAAAAACCCAAAATCTTTGGCATAAAGCTCAATCAGTTTTATAATATATAAAAGAAACCAAAAAGGTTACATTTGGTAAACGAGCCTACAAGCTATGATATGAGTGCTCTGTATTTTGCCCTCCCTATTTGAAAAGCTTACTCCACTGATAATTTCCAATGGTTTAGCCTTCTTTCTGAGTTTTAGACGAGGCATTTTATTCACAGGTAACGTCAGGATTGTGGACACTGCTTTCGTGCTCATGTCAAACAAAACAAGATTGAATTCACCTACAGACTCCAAAGGGCATACATGTATGCGTAGTAATCATTATTTTCAACGGTTACTTGGAAACACATACCACACATACGTATTGAACAAAAAGGCATGCTTATGAAGTCCTGTTCTGTACGTGTATTTGCAATGATATGATGAAAAACATGACTTACAGTGGTACCCTTAAGTATGGTGGAAACTTTCAAAGTAAAATATTTCTTGCAGCTACATAAGTGTTTTTGCGTACATAGTGTAAGCAGTGTGTACCAATGTCCAAATTATGGGCAACTGCACTTTTGAGTGCAGCTTGTCACACCCTTATGGTGGCATCTTCCAGGTCATCTTTGCTTGGCTGATACCTAATCTAGAGAATACAACCTGCTTCCACAGGGTACTAACACATGCATCAGCTGTAAAAAAAAAATTAACCATGTTGTCAATACATGCAGACTATACCGTAACACGGTAAAGATGAATTATGGGTCATTATTTAGTTGCTTCAGTTGTTGTAAGGAACATATCGCCGAAAGGTTGCCCATCTCAACAAGTTTATGCGAAGCTTTTCATGAGTCATTCACACAAAGTTTAATGTGAGGGGCCCTACAACTCAGTATGCTACAATAGGCCCCTACATGTGATTTGTGAATCTGCATAGTTCACTCGATTACCTGATCAGTTGATCTCATTGCATACTCCCATAATTCTGTCATCAGTACCTTTCCTCTTCTTGACAGACTATGGTTTGGGAAGACTGATTCCACTGAAGAAGTGCAGATGGAGATTTCATACACGTTCAACTGGCTAAACGATGTGAATGCGTGATCGTGCGAAATGCCCAACGTGCCCAATATATATTAACCACTTTGAGAATAAATAAATTAAGGTGAAAATTATTTCACCTACCAACACGTTCGAGGAAAAACACTGCCATATCAGCATACATAGAAATTTCAATTCAATATCACGCCTTAGTCATTTTTGTTACAAGTGTTCATAGGCCTACATATGTATGATGTAGTGAGTCCTACAGCATGAACAGAAGTAAACAGGTGCAAATGTTCGTGGTGCTTACATGTCATCAGTTGAGTTTGTACTACATGATCTGTTGATCCATGAGTTGGCGTTCCCATGCACCTACACTAGGCCCTCATCGATAAACGCTGTTTGTAGCTACTCCACGTTGCGTTTTTCCGTCATGTCCACTCACGAGATTGACACAATGACAACTTATTACACTGCCAAGACACACACGGAGTGTGGGGGTAATGCTCCTTTTTCTGCCAGTAGGATAACTCCTTGCATGGAGGTGGATTTTTGATGATGATTTTCCTGGACTTTTCCTCTTCATTTTGCCACGGATAACCTCGAACCCAAAATGGCTTTGAAACTGTTTACAGAGAGGGGAAAAGATTGTGTGGACATGTTCAAGTCCATGCACACAACGCCATAGTACCCTGCATTTTGTGGACTTCTCATGTGCAGAGGTCCACACTATATATGAAACGCATGTACACCAGGACACACACTATCTAGAAATATACTGCATCATTATATTCATACAGACGAATTACTCTTAATTACCACCGCAAGTCATAGATAGATCCAAAATCTTTTGTCAAGCATTCAAAGTCCCAGTCATATGGATATGGAGGCATACATGACCGGCCCACGCGTGACGGAGAGTCAGTCAGCGTAGTTGACCGGGCAAGAATCGTCTCGTTAACTTAGGTCTCCGAACTATGCCTGAATGCTAAAAAAAATATCCGGACCGTATAGTCCTTGCTATGTCATGTTTAAACTTCGACCACGTACGCTCGGGCTAGCATGAACTACCCGTCGCAGGGCATTCGCGCTTGTGCCCTGGCAACAGCCGACAATACCTGAACGACGTGTGCGGTACGATCTTGAGGCCTAGAATCACCGTGTAGCCTATACAACATTGCTGAAAATTAATTATCAGACAGTTATTCTTCTAAATAGCGCTATAATTCCACATACTTGAACCTGTATCTTAAATGTAAATCCTTCCAACCTGCACGTATATCTGAAATTGATGAATTGAATTTCACAGCCTGCTAAAACTGGACTTGAATAAGTTCGAGAATGATAGTACGCATGGAAATTCGTATGCAAATAAAAAATTCGTCAAAACTTTATAAAAATTCAAAGGATGAGGTAATGAGGATGTTAATTCGGAAATGCAATCGGGAATTGACTGTTGATGTACGCAGTGAATTTCCTAATGATCAAACATTGTCTGAAACGTACAATTGTAAATCTTGATTTTGATGACGTCATCATGAAGTCACAAGATTTTCAAACAAACTGACATACCTAACTGGGCTATTGGATGTCTAGCAAAAAGAATTTTAAAAACGCTTGTTTTGCTCAGGAAATACGTCAAAAAGAATGACAAAATGGCAAAAAGATAAAAAAATCATTAAAAAATCGGGTGCTGACGTCATCATGACGGGACCCAAATTTTTACCTATAACACTTTTTCGTTTGTTTCTTTGCAAAATTTCAACCTGATTAGACAGATGGTTCCAGAGATGCCAGCCCGAAAGTATGGAGAGGCGAATTAGGTCGGCTCCCCAAAGCGTAACCTGGGGAATTGTACTCTGTGTCGACAGATGACGTGGCAAGATGGTGCGAGAAGTCAGGAACGCGACAGAAAGTCGATTTAAGGAGTCGGCTCGCGTTCCTAACTGAACAACAAAAAGTACAAGGGGCACTCAACGATGGTACTCGTACCTAGGTCTTCTTCGCTTCTGAAGACACGAGATGGGGGCAGGGGGTTTAAGTAGCCCTACCGATCACGCTCCCATACAGTTACTGGTGGAAACTTTGTGATTAGCCAAATCGTTAAAACAATGGGGTAATTTCGGGGATAACCAATCAAAAAGTGGATGGTGGACAACATTCCAAAGGGAGAACGTGGACAGCTAGTGACTGACCAATCTGTTCCTAGCCTTGCGAAACGTGGAAGTACCATTTCAAAAGTGTTCACACCTTGAGTTTTCTTAAAACAGAAAAAGGTTTTTTTGGGGGGGATCAGGGCGCTGGACACGTCACTGACGGGGGATCTTTAGCGTCACAACACTGACTCAGCCACAGCCACAATAACCATCCAATCCAACAAGATGTTTCCAAAATCGCGGTATTTTCAAGTATCTGCGTAATTTGAACGCATTAAGAAGTTTGAAGAGGCATGGATTTATTTAACCAGAATAGCTTTCCCAGCAGGCACACGACGTAATTTCAACGTTAAAATTTGATTGAAATCTGGTTGGCAGGTGGTTTCAACTTCGATATTATGATCCAACGTATCTTAATATCACTTTTGTGACGGAGTTTTGATGTTGTAAAAAGACGTTTATTAAACTTATTAGACTTTTTTTAGCAACCTCAATTCAATATTTACCCTACGTTGATGATCCAATCTGTATCGACGTAAAGATATCGACGTTTATTCATAGTTGAGTTATTGTTGAAATCGTCTCGCCATATTAGCAACCCAAATTCAATATTTACCGAACGTTGATGATCTAATCTGTATCGACGTAAAGATATCGCCGTTTATTCATAGTTGAGCTATTGTTGAAATCGTCTCGCGATATCAACAACCTAAATTTTACGTTTAGCCAATGTAAGGTCGCAAACGTTGTTTCACCATTTATATTTTCACAGTCATCCAATGTTACTTGATTGTCGAAAGGTTGTCGCAATTTCAACAACCCCAATACAGTGCTTAATCAACATTAAGAGTATGACGTTGATGCAGTGTAAGGAGTTAGGCACCCGACATTGAAAAATGTGTTGATAATGTCGCGATGTGGAAACCTAATAAAGTGTTTTAACGTAATGTCGCAAACATACGTTGTTTCAACCTCTTTACTTCCTCAATTACCCAGTATTGATTTATTTTCGAAATTAGCTAGCAATGATATAACAACCCAAATGCAATGTTTATTCAACATCACGCCAGTGACATTGATTCGGTGTACGTTGGACGGTCAGTCCGGATTTTATTAACGGTTGCTGCGTTACTGACACATTCAAATCGTCACATCACGAAGTGAGAAGAAACAGTCTCGGCTCCGGAATGATTTCAGTCTCAGCTCCGGAATGATTTTACCAAAGAGGAATAAGAACATTATTCCTCCATGATTTTACTGACGTCTAAATTACATGTTTGCGTTGATGTTCATATCCGTCACCCGGCCAGTGAAAGCTAGAAGGGCTTCAGTGGTGTACAAGGGTGCTAACACATGATGGACACCAAAACGAAGTTATTTTCTAAGACTTAAATTGTCCACCCATCCGCCATGCGCATGCGTCGCCATATGCCAAACAAATCCACAGTAATTCTTCCTGCTGATGTAGAGTGAATTTTCATTTGTTTCCATATTTATTCAACGATCTCCCTTTAGGAATGTTCATTGGATGTGTTTAGCAAAGCCCGATGTTTAATTTGAAAACCCTGACGTTCCTGAAATTTGGGAGATTGACAGGCTAGTTCAACATATGTTCAAGTTGCAGAGAATTTGTTTTGTCAAACAAAAGCATGCCACATTTTCACATCAGTGATGCCATATGATATGCACCAACACGTGCACTTAGGCCTAGCCTGCCAATAGAGAAGCCCGTAATCTGATACTAGTGTCGGGCGGGCCCCACTTTGTCTCGGAATTTGACTCAAACACATATACCTTTTTAGGCCTACATGTTTTAGATAATGTGATACCCTGAAATGATATTTAGGATCCCATTTAATATTGCAAACATAGAACATATCCTGACATATGCTTTGATAACTCGTTGACACTTCTTAATGCTTGTTAAGGCTAAATATAGAATGACCCTAAATACATGTACATCGGTCCCTTCACTTCAGTCAAGCAGATTGCTACCCCCCTGAAGTATGGGGCCCGACATCCACCCCACTACCAGGTCGGACTTCTTAATAGCTCCATGGTCGGACCCCGCAGTTCTAGGGGTAGCAGATAGCATGCTTACGTTTGTGCCTCGTGGTCAACTGGCTGCATATTTAATGAGCTCACGTCTGTGTGTTGCTACATGTACATGTACTGTACATGTACATTTGTACAGTACATGTACATGTACATGTACATGTACATTGTACAGTGCTGTGTACACCAAGGGACCTGTGCCGTAAGGCTTCGTGGTTTCAGATGACCTTGCTGTGACCTTGCATTAAGGGCCCTCATGAGCTTGTGCAATGGAAGGTAGTGTGACTATTTCTAACTCTTAACTCTGACCGTTTTGACACAGATCCACAATTAATTCTAGTTGTTGACTGATTTCAAAGTTCGAAATGCTAAGGCTGTTAACTTTTATGAGTTAACTTGAAATAACCCCTGACGAAATTTCCCAGACAGCAAATATTAGGTGGCCCACGAGTGCCATTATGGGTGGCCCACTGGTGGGTCAGTGGTGCCTTCCTGTAGCTAAGCGGTGTCCACTAGTGGGGTGTGGATGGCTAATCATTGGTCCCACCAGTGGGTCAGTGGTGGCCCTCTAGTGGGGTGTGGATGACTAATCAGTGGCCGACTGGTGGGTCAGAGGGGCTAAGTTTGGTAGCGGAGGCTTATCAGTACCAGCGGCCCATGGTCGTCGACTAGTATTAGCAACACATTTTGCCAATGGTTCCCGATCCATGAGTGAACTGTGACGGTTCTGTCCTGTAATACAAATTTCCCACTCAGCACAGGGATACTGCTTTGAAATGCAAGGTCACTTCCTGGGTCGCTGTGGTTTCATGCTTGATGTGCACCATATTATGCAGGCCTATGGTCATGCAGTACATGCGTCTAGAATGGAGGATGTGTAGCTTGCCTTCACGGGTCAACGATCAATTTCACCCGAGAAGTGCATTCTAGAATTGGCCACTTTGAAATCGAAAGCGCAGGGGCGGATACAGAAGTGGGGGTAAGGAAGCTTCATATACAAATAACTCCTACGTACAGTATGTACATGAACATGTTTGTATGTCCTAGCATGGTTCTTTTCATTTGTACTGTTTTTAATTGAGAGCATCATGTTTTTATCGAGAGCATCAATGAACAAACATCAAAATCCCTGAAAAAATATTAGGCCCACTTATCTCTGATAACTCTAATTTTTGTGATGAAACATACAATTTTTTTTGCCACTGTCGGGCCACAGGTGGCTTAGGCATGATCACTTCGCACGCAAGTGTGACAGTTGGCCACTATCGGGTGAGCACCCGCCGGTCAGAGGTGATATATCAAGCTCGAGCGTGGCAGTGGGCCACTGTCGGGGCAACGGTGGTCACGGGCGCACTTATCGAACTTGACTATAACAGTGGGCCACCGTCGGCCACATGTTGCACTCATCGCCGCCCATGATTTGCCCTCAGTGAGTCCGGGAGCCAAGGGGGGGGGGGAACAACCTAGCTAGAAAGTTAACCAATTTTTATGTATATGGCAATGGTCCACTTGCATCTCTGTATAAGTAAAGGGATGTCTGCTTAGCACATTCTGGTGGGTGTGGTTAAAAGGTCCATGAGAAGGGGACCCCAAATTGAGCTAGATCAGCTGGTGAGTTAACCCGATATAACCTGCTGGGAAATGCTCAGTGTGTTTGCAGGTATCCTGAACGCTATCTACCAGACATTTTGGTAGTGGTGTGTGCCCGCCAGACTTACATAACCAGTACCCTAAAACTGAGCTAGGTCAGCTGGTGAGTTAACCTCATGGAGCTTTTTGGTAAATGTTCATTGGAGTCTCGAGTGTCATAAATGGCCACTACCAGAATTTTTTGTGGTGGGGCGTGTCCACCAGACATCTCCAAATGCCCCATCCCGTAAATTGAGCTAGATCAGCTGGTGAGTTAACCTCATGAAACCTTTCGGAAAATGTTCACTGGAGTCTCGGGTGTCATTAATGGCCACTACCAGACATTTTTTTGTGGTGGGGCGTGTCCACCAGACATCTCCAAATGCCCCATCCCGTAAATTGAGCCAGATCAGCTGGTGAGTTAACCTCATGAAACCTTTCGGAAATGTTCACTGGATTCTCAGGTGTCATTAATGGCCACTACCAGACATTTTTTGTGGTGGGGCGAGTCCACCAGACATCTCTAAAGCCTCATTTGTGACAAATTTTGACCATCACACAGATGTTTTTTTTAAAAGCAGGATCACATTAAATCCAGTCATTTTGTGTGAATTCCATGAGGTGTATCAGGACATTTCCTGACGTGTCTCGCAAATAAACATATTTCTAGAAAATCTGCCAAGTGGTAGATAAAGATTTCAGCTTTAATATAAATTATGTACATGGACGGAATTCATTTTTGAATCATAGGTTTGTTTTCAGGCTTGCGCCCAACAATTGCGGGTTTAAAAAGATCAAAGCCTATGAAAGGCAAATGTTGCCTTGGAAAACAGTTTATTAAGGGCCGGCGACCATTTAGACCCGGTTTGAAAAAGGCCCCCTGGTAGCCCACCCTGTGTAATGCATGCCCGGTATTCAGGCTACTCCAGGCCGGTATCAGGCCTGTCTGCACATCGACATTTCAAAGTCCCTGATGAAAGGATTCCCTCACCATGGTTGCCCAGATGACAAGGGGTCTGAGTGGATAAGTGTAAACATTGTACAGAGCTGAAGGATTAAAAACCACAAGCAGGTTCCTTCTGGGATAGATTATATATACCAGTACTTGCAAACAATAGACCCCAAGGATGGAGATGTTTGAGATCAACAACCAGTCCAGCATCCCAGGCCGGTAGCCAGGCCGGTATGAAAGGGGTTTTTGCAACAGGGCGAGTTACCCATATGCAGCAAGGTATGAGACGGAGAGAACCCCCCCCCTGCTTTGTGTTGGTCATTGTCTCGCAGGAATCTGGGGAATTCCTTACAGACATCTTGGGGGGATGTGTTAAGTAACAATAGTCTGGAATGTGTATAGGGATTGGACATGTTGGGGGTACCCCTCGGTTTCATTTCTTGCTGGGTATAAACTTACCGGGGGGGGGGGCCTTTTCAAACCGGGTCTAAATGGTCGCCGGCCCTAAGGTAATCCTCAGTACTCTAAACAGTACTGAGGGTTACCTAAATAAACTGTTTTTGACACATATCTAGAAAGAAATGAGTCATGTAAATATAGCTCATTTCTTTCTAGATTTGTGTCGGCAACATCGCCCCTAATCACTGCTTTGTGCTGCCTAATAACCTTCATATCAGACATATCTCTCCTGCAAGTCTCCTGGGTCTGTTGGTTGCAAAAAAAATCCCTTGAAGTTCAAATGGCCCCCACAAGAAGAGGTCCAGTTGCGTTATTATGTCCAGAAATCTTGGGGCTATCCCACAGCCTGAGGCTGGTTTTATGCAAATGCTGGTGTGTGTTCAGACTATTCCATGAACCATTGTGCTTTTAGACACAAGCAGTGATCAGGTATGCTATTTGGATAAGCCGAGGACGGCTTAGATCTGATTGGGAAGGAATTGCAGTTATTTAGGAAAATGTCAAATTATTTCTCAAGAAACTGCCACTTAGCAAAGTGTATACTTCAGTTTTACTTTTCACGGTCTGTGATCTTTCTAAACCCTCCGTTTTTTTCGTTCAAGCCGGTGTACATGTATAGGGATGGTTTATGAAAGCAGCCCCTGGTCACCCGGCATGAACATTCCCTAATAAATGCACAAAATCGTTGCCCACAAGTTGATGCCGACAACTTTCCAAAGAGAGTAGTTTGTTGAAATTTTTCTGATCGTCTAATTTTTCTATGCATCCTTTTTGTTGTATGTGGTATACATGTAGCTGGCGGATGGTGATTTTGCAATGTGTCTTTTTGAAAATCTGTGTGGAGTTTAAAAAAGGTTGTCATGTATGAGTTGAGGATTTTTCTTTTGAATTTGGCGTATAGAGATAATTTTAATTTACAGTTTCCTCAAAGAAACCGGAAAGACATCAGACATCCTGACAAAGTTTTCAAGTTTTTACGTCACAAAATTGTTTGCTCATCCATATGTGATATGTATAATTATTTGAAAGGAAGGTTGAAGTCGTGATACACATTGTGCAAACCTTTCCCACTACGATATATTAAATCTATAAATCTATTCTATCTATCAACAAGTGTGAGATGAACGTATAAGAAGTACATCTACCAGTACGCGAAACTGACATATCAAATAATATGCTGAATTCTAAGCACTTGGTTAAACTGTATAAGCGCTATACGCAGGTCCCAAAATCATTTTGGAGGAATTGTGGTTCCATTTCCTGCATTCCTCAAGTGTTCATCCTTGGATTCAGACTGAACATCTACCTGTAGAGTAAAAAGTGATTTGAATGTATTTCTAGAAGAATATACAAGTACATGCTGCATATGCATATGTCCCTGTTAAGCAATGCCG
The DNA here is from genome assembly GCF_054643075.1 of Acanthaster planci. Taxonomy (NCBI): domain Eukaryota; kingdom Metazoa; phylum Echinodermata; class Asteroidea; order Valvatida; family Acanthasteridae; genus Acanthaster; species Acanthaster planci. The sequence goes on along the minus strand of NC_141785.1, from coordinate 15,616,098 downwards.
CACTCCTTTCACCCTTTCTATGCACTTATGTTTCTTTTTCATGCACTGATTGTGTTTTATGGTAAGAATATACTTGTACATACCTTCTGTTGGATGTAGCCACAGAGCTTAACATACACTACAGCCCTTGCTTCTCTTCCTCCGCGCGGCGAAAATTTAACGCCATCCTGGGCGAAGACATTTTTGTGCTTGATGAACATTCGAGATCATAGAATGAATATCGAATTATGTTCTTGTATATTACCATTGTCAACGTAGAATGAACGTCCATGTGTAGCTGCGTGTGTTGGTTTTATGTTATGCCGGTAATGTTAACTTATTGGTAAGGATTCAAAATCGTACACTCATATTCCATTTATATTCTGTGATGCCGCAACGTAGGTTTGACAACATGGCATTAACGTTGATTGGATGTTGTGTTTTAAACGTTCATTAAATGTCAGGGACTCTACGACAGAAAAAAGTTTCAAGTACAATCATTATTCGACAGCTGTTCTTATTACAACGTCACTTGTCAAAATGGTATCAACGTCGATGTACTCTGTTTACTACACGTTTTGATTTAAGGGTTGATTTATCGAACAGAATTCAACGTCAGAAAAATGTCAAGTGCAATTATAATTCATCGTTTTTTCAATCCATTAACTTCGACATACCATCAATGTGGACAGGCGTACGTTTATTATCAGTTGGATCATTGTCAAATTTTCAAATACAGTCATTAGTCAACATCAATAAAACGTCAATTTTTAACATGGTATCAACGTCGATATATTACGTTGATGACGCGTTTTATATCAAGGTCAATACTATTCCTTTGAATATTGGTTTCCTTTTTTTTTAGAGATACATGGTTTTAGCGTTGTTAAAGCAGGCAGTATTCAACGTTAGAAAACTTTCAAATACAACCAATATTTCACTTTAATTCAATGCACACTTTTCAACATGGCATCAACGTCGACATATGTTATGCTTCCAACACTGATTTCGGAGCAAGCGTTCAACGTCCAAAAAAAAAATTCAAACACAATTAGAATTCCACATTTGTTAGACGATAAAGATAAACGTTTGGTCAACGTTAACTCAACCATTTGCGCCCACTGGGAAAATATGATAATCCCACCAGTTACCAAAGAATTGCGCATGTTTTCCCAAGCCAAGAGTTCCTGGGAAAGACAATCAAGAAATGTTCCATAATACTGGGCGGTGCCGTCTAAGTCCAGCTTAATATTTGAATAACGAGAAGGACCAGAATTCGATTTGTTTTTATAAGTAGACCCCTTTGTGACGTCCCTAGAACTATCCCGTATACGACTCATTCGGCCTCGCCAAGCTTTTAGTCACAGGCTTTACATGACGAACAAGAACGGACTATTGCCTGGGCGAAAGTGTTTCAACAAACAGTTCATTTTGCCCCAAAAATCTGTGTGAAATTTCTTAACATATACCATAGAGCTATGCATACACTTACGTCGCTTGAACCGAGCAGAGAACTAGGGCCAATCGGACCCGGTTTCGTAAAAATCCGGACAAAACTCCCCTCCCGTTCCGAAGTGACTGGACGTTGGAAACAGCATGTGGATGTACTGTTCAGTACTGTACATGTGCTGTACATGTACAGCTGAACAATTCAGTGCCCAGGTCACTTGATCGGCATGGTGTACATGTTACAGATGCCACAGAGCAATATACTGCATTGTGCACATCATGGCAGTCGGAATACAACCTTGGCAGTGCTGTACGGGACCGTAACTTTATTCAAGAGCAATAACATTTGAAGGTTGCAATTTACAAGTAGTGAACTGGAGTACATGCACTTGTTGAAATAGGGCACTCGTTTTAAATTGTATAGTTCTCGTTTCCGACAAACCCTACGTTTGACTCCCGCCCTCGAAAATAAGCCTTTTTGTCTACACTCTAAAAAGGATCAGTTAAATCCGACTAGAATGCAGTAAAATTTGACTGGCACTTCAGTATCAACTGGGTGCAATTTGAAACTAGGCGACCCTCCTAGATTTTTTTTCAGTCAGTTCATAGATGTTTCAAAAGGCATCGAATAGGAATCTTGTCAGAAAGCATGATTTGCCAACATCAGCGTAGGTGTTTGACTGAATCCGTAGTCAATTTTGAACAACTAGGAAAATCAGTCAACATTTTGACTAGGTTGTTTTAAGAGTGTACCGACCCTGCTAAGAGGATTTTGCCATGTACAAAAACAGCACGGAAAATATACATGGGCGATATCATTCCGCCCAAAGAATCTACGGTACGGAATAGATACTTTAGAGTTTTTAAGATAGGGTTGCGCTAGAGTCTAAAACTGACAGCACTAAGGAACAAAAATTGTTTTTTTGTACAACTACTATTATACACTTTGTTACAGCAAGAATTGGTCCAGAGTTGATGGGTGATCATGCGCGTGCCCGATGAAAGAAAGACGAGGTGATGGTCAGTTGACTACTACATGTATTTAAGTAGTTCCATAGTCAATACAGGTCAAGACTGGCAAAGAGAGCTAAGTTCATGGAGGTCAGGTCAGGACTAACCATTAAGAATTCACGACCAATTGCTTGGAACTCTGAATTAAGTTAAGGGTATGGGATTTATGGCTTCTTGGCTGCTCTGAACTTTTGACCTGCCTACTGCTCACGTTCGGAGGCAGGAAAGTCAAAGGCCACATTACAACGAGCGGTACTGGGGCTAGGCAAGTTCAGAGCGCCATAGAAAATGTACACACTGCAGGCACAGGGGAAACACCGCACGGAGTCTAGACAGCGTATGCCATAGTGTTTCTACCTTAATAGCAACAGTGTACTTGACCAAGTCAGGTTCCTCTGTAGCCATGGGCAAGTTTGAGCGACGACTATAGTTGACTATAGACTGACTAGCCCTCGAACGGTGTACGGTCAGACATGTCTAGACGACCATTTGGAACCAGGCTCAGAGGTATGATCGCACCGCTGGTTACTAATAACATATATCATTTATCGTTACAGAGGGAACCATTCACATGAAAATATTTGCCGAGTTTCAGTGAACCTGTACGCTACGAGAATCGCAGCCTAGGCTGAAATTTGACTAACAATGAGATAAAAATAGGCCGACTGGGGTCGTTCGAGTATAACTTAGCGCATGCGCATTGTTGAAAAGCCAATGACAACTGGCCTAACGCGCCCAAACTTGCCCGTTGTTTGCGTTTATGCTTTGAATAAGGCAATATGATCTGTACTAGCGGGATGCCGCGCTTCGCGTGGCACCCGCTAAATCATGGGTTGAGCTGAGACATCAGTGCCATATTAGTAATTTTTTTTATCACACCACTGTATCCAGATTTGAACAACGTTCAGACTTCATACGCTCAAAGAGATCCTATTGGCACAATTAAAAATATAGAAAATACATATAGATAAAACAAAACTTTATTCACCAACAACGTACGCAAAAAGACAAAATACGCTCTGTTAAAATTACGTATAACCTTACAGAGGCCTCAAGTGTGTAACGATGTTTTAACTGCAGCTGGCACATCTCCGAGTACTTTTTAGATGTACCGACATTAGCCTCAGAATATGGAAAGCCCATTAGCGTTTTGTGGTTTTATTTAAGTTGTGTGACTAAAAATGGTGTTCTGAAGGATAGCTAGCCCGGCCCATCTTGAAGTGAGGAATTTTGGAAAAGTGTGCTGGGGAGCACACTGTGTAGATGACAGCCTTAAGATCTTTAGAAATCTCAAGCTTTATTTTCTCTGAAGCAACCGTTAACGTTGTTTAATTTACTTTGTCAGCGCTGTGGACTTTCCAGCTTTTAAAACTGTTATTAATTTTTAGGTACTTGTCACATAGTCACTTTTTGTGACTCCCTCGGACAAATTATTGTGTGGGAAAGATGCCATACACTCATGAAATAATTGGAAAACATCCACAATTTATGTTTCTATTTACAATACGCCAACAAATTGAATTTCCTTACTTCAAATAAAGCGATCGTGTGTATTCCAAAGATGAACAAATAAACCCCCAGATATTTTCAAGATGTATTTTTTTTTTTAGTAAGCAGGAGGTCGTGGGTTCGAGTCCCACCCGAGTAAGCTTGTGAGGTTTTTTTCGCAAGCTCTCGGACAAGCACTGAGCATACAGTGCTTATTAATATACGTTGGGTAAGGGCAAACCTGTTATATATAGTTATATATAACCCCCAGATGATTATGTGCGGTTTTTTTTCAATACAGTTCAATGATATTAATGTCAGTATGTTTTCACTCCAAGATGTTTAACTTTCTAAAGAGGATTCTACCCCTCCATAAAAAGAAACTTTTCAAATTTCACTACCAACGAAGTAGGCTAAAATTTTCCATCAAAATTCAAATTCACACCAGTACCAGATTGAACTAAATTTCCCAGTAATTTAACCTCTAATATGATTATGACATCACAAGTCCGTCAATCAACTCATGAACGTGAATGACTATGAACGCATTGGATCTAGACACCACATTTTCCTTCAAAAAAATTACAGCTTCCATCAGTTTATAAATTCTCTAATTCTGGATCCACTGAACTCCCGAACCTCATTCAATACTTTAATTTATTCAATTGCCATATCTTCTCTGGATCCATCAATCTACTTCTGTCAGCTTCAACCTCTAACTTCAGAATTCATTTAAGTTTCCCTATAAACACAGTTCAGTTTCACTGAGTTTTCACTGGGATTTATATTCCAACTGTATCAATTCCCCAGGTCCATTTATAAGGTTCTTACTTTCGCAAAATTTCTTCCGTTTTCAGTCTCGCTTCTATCAGCCTTCCATTGGGAACTCATAAACAATACTGCTGAAATGTCCACAACACAACCTAAAACAGTTCAGTTCTTGCATGGAGAAGCCAAATACAACTGGGTAGAGCCACGGCCCTGTTTGCTCAAAGTGGTCCCTTTCATGTCCCTTTCCTATAGACTGTCTCCTCCAGGCTAGTGCAGTCTACAGTTTCCCAGCTCAACTGGTGAAAGCTTTCTTCTATGGGCTAAGATTATCCAATCTCCAAATCTTAAGTGCCACCTAAAGAGTAATGTGTCAGTATCTGATTTACTCTCTCTGCACTAAGTGAATTATTTTCTGGACGACATTTGGCCATACTACAATCACAATGGTACAGTTGGAGTAAACTAAAACAAGATATTTGTAATATCAGGCTAAAGCTTTTACTTACGGTTAGGAGATTTTCTACCCATTTTAAGAAAGGCAGCAGAGATTGCTTGTCTGGAAACGCTGCTTAGTATCAGCAATCTTAAAGAAGGAAACATGGCCCTTGTCACAGCTAATCAAAAACTCCTGCAGGCAAATCAAGCGGATTCAGGTCCTCAACTGACTGGACCGCACCCCCAGAAAAACTGGCAAGAGTATTCACACTTGACTGACCAGACTAACCATGGCGCACTCAACAAAAGATGCATACCATTTGTACACACACACCCACTACGCCTGTCTTTGCTAATATGGTTGTTTTCAAGATGTATTTTTACGTTGGGGAGATGTTAATTATATAAAACGGGTTTTGCCCTCACCCAACGTATATTAACAAGCACTGAGCATACAGTCCGAGAGCTTGCGAAAAATCCTCACAAGCTTACTCGGGTGGGACTTGAACCCACGACCTCCTGCTTACTAGTGCAGATGTCTTAACCACTCGACCACCGAGCTTGCCGGGGTCGGCTGGCCGGTCCGAGTCAAATGAAGCAGCGGGTACCGCGAACTATTTTCAAGATGTATTTTTACGTTGGGGAGATGTTAGTTATAAATAACGGGTAGCAAGCTTTTTTGGCAAGCTCTCGGACAAGCACTGAGCATAAAGTGCTTATTAATATACGTTGGGTAAGGGCAAAACCCGTTATATATAATATGGTGTTGTTCACTGGACTGCGAAAAACACACAAAGAAATCAGGGCTGAACTATTGACCAATGAGAATCGGGGAAACAGAGACACACAGAGATTGGGTTTCTCAAGAGACTTATTCACTGCACGGGGAAGAAAATATGAGCGAACTGTTTACTAAAAGGAAAAATACAAGTAAAATGTGACAGTACTTTGAGGAATGAAAGAATTTGTTATGAAGATTGTTACACTGATACTGATGTGACTATTTCCAAGCAAATAAATAATGGAGGAGGGTTGATCTGAGACGTCAGTGTCAGGTGGCAGCAACCTAAGTAGATCTAATTAGTAATATTTTTTTCGGGTACAAACAATCTCCGGATTTCGGAGACGCTCGAATAAAGAGACCTAACTTCGTGCGTGGAGTGGCCCATTGAAATGTAGATAAAAAGAAAATTCAAGAAATTGCTAGCACTATGTAAATGTGTAATGTAAGTTACAATGAGTGCTCACATTGACTTTTATCAGGGGTGTATTAATATTCATTATTCTTATTTTGTTGAGATGAAAGTGTAATTGTGGCCTGGCCGATACTTGTATTGGGGAATACCAGTTCCTCAGGCCTTAGATCTGAAGAGTAGGGCCCTGCGTTCTATTTTTGTTACATCGAAGTGTTTGTCTTGTCTGACTATTCATTGGACATTACTTCAGAATCCGCCCACGAACATACCCAGCTCTCAGTGAGATTCAGGGTGGGCTAAAATCAACGTGCATGTTTGGGATTGTCGTATATCTGTTACTATTTTCTAGTAATGACCAAGCGCCTCATGTATACGCAGGCACTGCGGCAGTCATATGTAGACAATGGGATTAGCCGGCCTGTCGTCAGCTGAGTGATAACCTAAGATCGTCTGCGGCCGGCGCCGATGGACACGGACTGCTGTTGGTACAGCATCATCACGGGCTTGCACGAAAAGGCACAGATAAAACAATGCGAACCAGAAAATAGGTCGTGAATACTGAAATTTCCTGTTGACCAATCTAACAGGAAGGTCGCAAATGGTACCACATTGCCCAGGGACAAACACTACAACGTGATGCAAGAACAGTGGGGACAGCGTGGATCTGGACGTGGCGTGAATATTCAGCAAATTCCGGGGACCAATCAGGCCGGAATGCCACAGCGGGTACTACATCACCACCAAAGGGAAACCAAGGGAACTGTCGGGGAACCAACACACACCACCCGCCGCGCCGCTGGTACTTGGCTAAACCGCAGGAAGACCTGCATCGGGACCAACGCACACATGCCCAATTGAAAAGACCGTTCGATAGTCCACCCGGCGGCCAATAGACGAACGCGACAGAGGCGCGGTTCGGGAGCAGTGATCTGGGCAAGATAGCGGCGCCCAGTCTAGCGTTTGCCACAAGTGCCTGCAACTCAGCACCAAAATGCTCATGCTGAACACTCATTATTGTTACAATCTCCGCAGCATGCATCTCTGCTACCGTCATGGGCTGCTTTGGAGTGGGCAGTTGAGTATTTGCCTCCTGACTGCATTTCTGGATGACTTTGTTTCTCAACTTCTACTTGAATTTTAAACAGAGAGCTACTGCTCTACGAGCTCGGTTCCATGATGACAGACCCTCTAATCGACTTGTCTCGTAGTGGTTTTGGATGTTGATCTTGTCACATTCAGCATTCGTTACTAGTGATGAAGCTTTTCCCACATTTGGATCAGACTCATTTAGTGTCACTTCTACTACTGGAACTCTGGACCAAGTAGCCACTGGGCCTTTTCTAAAAGCCAGTTGCTTCACTGTCAGCCCACGTGATGCTCGTCAGCGAGGTTCTGTTGATTGTCTACATACAGCCACTTCTTGGATCAGTGAGGTTTCTGACTAGTTGCACCCTGTTGGCAACATACACATGAAACCGCCTGGCTTCATTATGGATATAGCCTAGCACTATTTTACTGTTGGTCCAGTGAAATTCCCCGATGTTTTAACAGCCAGCTCTCTGCGAAGAAATTCACTCATTGTTGCTGACACAGCCGCTGCAGCAAGCTCTAATCGGGGAATGGTTACAGACTTTAGTGGGGACACTCTTGCCTTTCCTATGACGAAGGAGATACGTGCTCTGTTATCCTCATTGTTGAGCCGCAAGTATGAGCACTGGCCATATCCATCCTGGCTAGCGTCTGAAAAGTGGTGAAGTTCACTGACCTTCACAGCTCCAAAGTCCTTTGGCTTGAAGCACCTCTGGATTTCTATTTTGTCCAGGTTGAAGATTTCTAGACGCCACCTTTCCCATTCAGGCTGAAGCTGGTCTGGTATTGGACTATTCCAGTGCAGCTTGTCTTTGCACATTTGCTGCAACATTTTCTTTCCTTGTAGAATCACTGGTGCCACGAAGCCATTCGGATCGTAAACAGAACATACTGTTGACGAGATCCCACGTCTTGTCAGAGGTTTATCTTTCAACTCTATGCGACATGGGAGGGTATCGCTTTCCACTCACCAGCTGACACCCAAAGCCCTTTCCATGGGCATCCTGTCTACTGTTTGATCAATCGCTTGGGCACCTCCTGCCCTTTCCTCTGCCGGGAATGCTTCCAGGAGTTCCCTCTTGTTGGAGGCAAGTTTATGCAACTTCAACCCGGCTTTGGTGCACAGCCTTTGACTTGCTTTGATGAGGTTGGATGCTTCTTTAACTGTGGGGATTGACCTCAACCCATCATCGACATAGAAGTCATTTCTGATAAATTCAGCAGCATTGGCACCAAATTCCTTCTCGCCATTATCCGCAGCTTTTCTCAGGCAAAAGTTCGCACAACCTGGTCAACTCACAGCACCAAAGGGGTGAACCTTCATCCTGTAGTCGACTATTGGCCCCCTTGGATCGCCATCCTCCCACCAGAGGAATCTGAGTAAGTCACGATACCTTTCATCAACGGAAAACTGGTGAAACATACTTCTGACATCCAGTGAGAAGGCTAGTTCTTCCTTTCTGAATCTACAAAGAATGCTCAGCAGGCCATTCATCATGTCATGACATTGTAGAAGGTAGTCGTTTAGGGACATCCCACTGTACTTGGCTGAACAGTCGAATACAACCCGAATTTTATCCGGTTTCTTCGGATGGTATACTCCAGTGTGGGGACTGCAATTCACTTTCCCATCCCGTCTGTTCAACTGATTTGCCGGCACTCTTTATATATTACTCTTTATATATTGTACATGTACAATAACAAAGGTGGAGGTACACGTACGTGCACACCACATTGCAAATTTGACATTCAACTTGCACCCTGCTACATACAGCCACTTTTATGACCTTATATTAGCTATTACATAACTCGCTATATACATGTAACTCACCAGTCGATGTAGCCAATCTGCCCCTAGCCTAGGGCCCCCAACCCTGCTGGTACAATTCAGCAAATCCAAAGGACCATTCCAGGCCCTGAACCTGACGACTACAAAGTTGTCTAGAAGTTTTGGAAGAGATCCAAGGTTGTGGCGCGAACGACCAATTTACACGTATATTCATGGGCACCGGAGCTTAACTGATTGCAAATTAATCCCTCTATTAATCGATCTGGACTATCAAATATCTAACCATTTGCATTTATCTGTAACTCACATAACCAAGCCATTAACATTTCATAAATGAATGCATTATTAAACCTGGCACTAACTCTCGTGTCCGCATAGCATGTCCAAAACACCAAGATTACTACACGGCAACGTACCGAGCGATTCATGGACAACATGAATAGCGCCCTCATGTGACTACAGCACTTAACAATTAGCAAACACCACATTACTCCCCATCCTAGGAGTGATCTCTGGGCATATGGTTCATCATCCTCCAGCAGGGATCTCTCTTGGGCGAACTATGCTAGTGCAATTACTCCCAATTAGAAGAGAGATGTGGAGGGAAGGATCACATGGCATGAGCTTTCCTGCAAGTGCGGCAAGGTGAGGCCACTGTCTGACGACATCTGCTTTCGGTATCTGAGATTTCTTAGCAGGTACCTGGCGCACATGAAACAGACTGGGAGTTTTACCTTGTGCTCCCTGGCTATGTCAAGAACTTCAAGTCCGGATATGCACTTACTAGATATGCAAACATTTTGTTCCTGCGTGGTGTTCAACAGCAACTGAGTCTCTGGCCCTTTGATATTCATTCTCTCACACAGATCCTTGGATACAAAGCTTGTATGTGACTGCTCGTTAAGAATGGCGTACTCCAAAAATTCTGCCGATGGGTCATCTACAGATCGCAGCAGGACAGGAATGATCATAGAGTGATCGCTCTCTCCACCCTGGTCAGGCTGAGCACACACTTAAGTACAACTGGATGTTCCCTCGTCGTCCGGCTTAAGAGTGACTGGTGTGAATGGTACAGCTTGACTAGATAGTTGGCTTGTCGGTTGACCAGCTGCACTCGACTGGTTGCCTAGTTGTATTTTCTGCCGCTGTCTTGTCTCGACTTCAGGTCGAAGACTGGTCAGATGTGCACCTGTTTAAATCCAGCAAACCATTTCATTAGCACAGTCCTTTACTTGGCGATTAACTGCACTTGCACATCCCATGCAGAGTCGTTTCTGAAAGAAGAACTCTCTCCTTTCTTTGAAGAGTTTGCGTGCGAACAGGTTGCACTCATCTAAGGAGTGATGCTTCTTGCAAAAGCAGCAACGATTGTCACCTGATAACTGTGCTCTGTTGGAATTCCCATCTCTCTGAGTTGGGGATCTTGACATTTCACTTTGCTGTGTTGTAGTTGCAAACTTGCTGGCCTTCCTTCCTCTGCTACTCTTCGCATTAGAATCTGGTGTACATGTACCTGGGTGCTGTTTGTCTTGACTTCTTAAGGCACTCTGCAATTCAGGAATGTTGGCTTTGTCTGCAGCATTTTTCATGAATTTCACAAACTCAGTGAAAGGGGGAAAGGCGTCATGACCGTGTTTCTTTCTCCAGAAATCGATCCTGTCTCTCCACTCACTCTCGAGGAAGTACGGCAGCTTTTCAACTAGGTGGGTATTTTCACTTGGGTAGTCTAGTACTCCTAGACTTGCAACTGTTGCTCGAACGGCCTCGATTTTCCCATGAAAATCTGCAAAATCTCTCAGCCCGGAGGAATCATTGTGGGCCAACTTTGGCCACTGTTGAAGCTTTCTTGTAAATGCCGGACTAACGGCACTACTATTGCCGTACCTTTCTGACAACAGGCTCTTTGCTTTGCTGTAAGCTTCCTCCGTTTCTGTCAGCAGAAAATGTTCCACCAACTGCCTTGGTTTACCCATGGAGGAAGGACACAGAAGGAGTTGTAACTTAGGCACTTCAAAGCGTCCAATGATGGTCGCCGCCGAGTCTGACGAATATAAAAAATAGAAAACATTCCAAAAAATGCCTCATTGCTGCCTGCATCTTAGCCAGCCGGACAAGTGGGGTCAGTAATATCCTGGCAATACTTGTAGTTTTTTGCTTGTAATTAAATACAAACTATCGACGTGACCAGGAAATAGAGAGAAAAAAAATTCTTGATATTAGACCTAGTTTTGGCATCATAAATAAACTTTTAAAATTTTGACACACTGTTTCATTATCCATGCAAAGTTTGTAATTCTAGTCTCCTCCGTCCAATACATCAGTGTTCAAAGACTTGGAACAAATTTGGCTAAGACTGGCCAACAAAATGTTCGCTACTACTGTAAAGCTTAGTTAATTAGGAACAAAATGCGCTATTTCATCACAAGGAGTGATCGTGAAATCTCATAAAATACGAATGCCACAATAAAATGATTCAAACAAAACACACAATCTTACAAACAGCTTGGCTACTTATTCCTAAAAGAAGTCCAGAAGAAAGCGTTCGATAAGGGCAATAACTGCACATGAACACTTCGGGTATACAGCCTAATAAAAGCAACTGCGCAAACACTAAATTTGATGATGTTGTCGGATCATATCAAGTACCAACGATGGCATGAATATTCAACTTCCTATACTGCAGTACACAACGTTTTAGGGATGCAGATTACCAACGAAAAATTGCGGCGACAATCATGGGGTGCTAAGGGAGCTTATGGTTGCAAAGCAGGTGGTGGGTAGCAGGCGTGGGCTGCGCTCTGGCTATGGACATACCGGGCATGGCAGAAAGTGGTAATCGGCCAGAAGTTATAGCCTGGGCCGTTCGAACTCCTTCTGTGTCCTTCCTCCATGGTCAGATCTAGCTATTACAGAGCTAGTACGGTCTCCCAGAATCCGGTCCCAGAATTATGCAACACTCAGCCAAGACATCGTTGATTAATGTTACCTGAAATAACCGTAAGTTGAATATTTTGTTTTCTAAGAGATTGTTGTCGAAATGCAGTTTGCTTGAATTAAAAATACCCTATGTTAATTATTGGGTACAGACTGACCATAGTGAGCATGATTTGGATATAAGTATGAGATTTTCCTGATGTATGACAATTGCGAACGTAATTGATACATGTTGTTTCAAACGCAGTGCAGTTTAACGGAATAAGAAACATTGTGACTTACGCAGTTGGGAAATGGAAACTTTTAAGTAATTTCCGGCATTAATAAGAAGGCATGAAACTTGCACATGACAATATTGAATTCATGTGTATAGATGGCCGTAACCTTTGGGATTTGAGAATTCCCTTTACACCCACTCTACGTGTACGTACGAAAGTTCCGGGTAGTTTCACACCTGAAGTCAAGCTGTCCTTGAGAGGAGACTACGCCGGACTCTGTAACCTGGCTGGAACGCCACGGAACCGGCCGAACGCACCATTACGGATTGGGAATTCCCATCATTACTTGTTGGGAGAGTAATCACATATCCGGGACTTATATTTGACCAACATAACGAGGTTACCAATTTTCAATAATTAGCCCTCTCGGGAATCTAGTAGACGAGCAAAGTACATGTACTAAATCACAGGACAATTATTTCAAATTTAAGGGCCCATTGTACCGATTATTTGTCTAACTTCAACATCCTTGTAAATAGAGATCATAATCTGGAATTGTAAATATACAAGCCCGAATTGTACAAACTGGTTCCAAGTCATTCTTTTTCCATGTGTCTGAAGTATCTTTACCCGGGGGCATCATTAACATAATGATCAAACTGTTCAGTTTAGAGAAGTGATGACATAATCAAACTCTGAAAATACAACTTGGTTATTGATAAAGCTTTTGTTTTGGTGAAATTTACAAATCAGAAACTGCTGACTGCATGGCTGAGAAAATATATTCACAATGCATCCTTCTACCCAATGTGTATTAAAAGGCACAGCTACCCAAATGCCCTGGGGATGAGCTTATGCTAATAAGGTTGAACCACCTAAATATGATGTAATGGTTTGCAGACATGTAATGCAAGATCAAACTATTAAAGTGTACCAGAAAAGAGATTATACAGTAAAATTCCAATTATTGTGAATTTGTAAAGAAAACACAATGTAATTTTGACTTAAATTTAAGCAGAGATTTTGCTGCACAACTGCTACCGCAACGACAATTTTTTTCTCGTCTTGGACTTCACGTCAAATTACGTCATGTTCTTGTAAATGTTGTAACCCATGTGCTTGAGCGGCTACTCCTGGTAGCCTGATAGGATGCGTGCGCAAAGTAGCTCACTCAAACGTGCAACCCCTGACTGGTAGCATGGGTAGGTGGTTCCGCCGCAGCGCGCGCTGGGAGTGTGTGTTCTTTTCCTGCCTCAACTTCTGAAGGGGCCAATTTCACCATGCCCATAGCACGTTAAAGTGATGCTTGTTGGGCCACATTGGAGGCATGCATGATTAGAATGCATGGTGCAAAACAAGATGTGGGACAATATTGAAAGGGATTTTAGTTCCGGTAATCATAAATCCTCTCCCCTTTGAGTCCTCAATCGGGTTACAAACAATAATTATTCTAACGGTATGGCATTACATTCAATAAATATTTGTTCCAGCTTTTAAAGTTTGAAGAACAACCTAAAGAATCGTTCAAATAACAATTCGACATGCACCTGACATGGACAGTGGGCACGACGTAGCCCCACACATGAAGGGCCGTACATCATATGGCTCTCTTTTGAGATTTGTCTTTTAACTGTTGCCAGACAGCCCTACTTGTATGGAAGCTTAGTGCAGATAGTCGGGAACTTTGAACACAATTTTTTTTCAGAAATAAAAACAGCCAGACATTTTTACTTACACCAGTCGACTACTCAAGAGTTTACTATCTGACTATCCCAATAAAATTCCCATGACCAAAATTACCGTATTCGTCTTTTTTAAAACCAAAAAAGGCATCTTTTAAACCCAGTCTGTAATGTATGCTGACGATGTCCGTGGCCATTTTTAATAAATACGCACGATATGATTTTCATCATAAACTTACTGAAGGTATATTTTGCAGAAGCCTCAATCGCGGGCCACCACGCGACACATCAACAGAATCAGTAAAGTTGTGCTATTGTATATGCCACGCAAATGAAACGAGTTTTATGGTACAGTACGTATGTACATGTACATTATACGGTTTTACTGAAAATTCTTGTCATTATTTCACTTTTTAAATGCAAGCATCATATTTGGGGCCAAATTACAGAAGCAAGTGGCCCGGAAAGTCCCCAAGAATGCACCAGAGAGCATCTAGAATCCAACATTTCCCGGGGCCCTTGAGTGGGTCCCGAACGCCACGCCGTGGCTTCGCAAAAATCGATCAGGATGGAAAACATGAGTGCCCCCCCCTTTTTTATACTTTCCGACGGGCCTGGTTACTAGTGCACTTCCTGGCGCCCTCAAGGACTGGGGGTACATTTGCCAGGGCCAGCCTACTGGACTCCCTCCGCAGGCCGTATGCTTGAACCTGTACCTAAACTGAAGACGGTGATCTGAATCGGCGTATTAACGAATGGCAGTGTCGTGACAAATAAATTGACATTAATTAACATTGTAATTAGCAAAATATCATGGGGCAGTATTCGTCGAGGGCGATTGACAGTCTTCAACACAGATGTTCTGTATATATGTATTCCATATAATTTTATGGAAGTTAAAAATAATCTCCCTGGCCTTGTGGCCATATGAACAGCGAATATTGATTGTATACGTGTAAAATTGCTGTAGCTCTGTTTTAGGAAGCAACAAAATGTTCTATCAAACGTTCTTACCAGAAATGTATACAGGTGAACAAATTTAGGTTGTTTCCCTTCTCCAGGGCCAAACATGATAATCTTAGATACTGCAGAGAGCTCAAAGCTGACAAGCATGTACGTGTATTTGCAGAGTAGCAAGATTTCAAACAAATTTACTTGAAACATTTTAAAATTAGAGGGCCTTGAAGGGCAAGGCTCTAAAATTACAAGACATCGATACCTCAAGGCTAAGACTAAGGCCTAAGCACCATCGATATATCTATATATCGATATTATCAATATGGGTATTGATATCGCTGATGTTAGTTATTTGGTAATATCGACGAACATCGAAACTTTGAAAACATCGATATTGAAAAATATATCGAAAATATCGCTTCTGAGGAACGAACTTTATTGAAAAATAAGGAGGTGCACCGTCACATTACCGTAATTCTGTATAGGCTACGTACGGCTTACGTTGGTTCTCACACTGAGTGAAAATGTCCCTGTAGCTTATACTCCGGGTGGCATATACGGCGACATTTGAAGAATAAATTCAATCACTTATCTCGGTCTCGCACTCAATAATTCGCGTACACGTTGCTTCAAAAATATTACAAAATTTATCTTCCAAAACAGAGAATTATTTGCTTACCAAACGTACGTAGACTAGCGCTGATGATATGCACGGCAGTGTGAATCCCATCCCACGTAGGCAATTAACGTACGTAATGCGGACGCTAGAACAAGTCGCCAACGTGAATTGAATCACACCATTACAGTGTAGGGGTGTACCCTTAGAACAAGTTACCAGCAATTTACGCCTGTTATAATACCTTGAAAATTGAAAATGAATAAAATTCGATATATCGATAATATTGATATAAAAACCGATATATTAGTATCGGCCAAAATACAATATCGACGGTGCCAAGGCCAAGGCTGCCCTTACGTCTTAAGGCTGAGGCCAAGGACCTATAATCAAGCCTTAAGGCCAAGGCTCAGCACCAAGGCACTATACATCACTCTCAAGTAAGGATCCAGAAGACATGAAAAGGTCCCCTTCGTGGTCATAGGCTGGCTATACTGCTCTAACATAAATGCAAATAGGGGAGTGTCAAAATTACGAAAACGTGTTTCTTTGACAATGACTACAACCGTTTAAAGATCAGACACATTGGTAATGCACAATTTCACTTTTCGTGAAATCTACGGTAGTTATGTATATATTAAAAACAATCTACAATCTATGTAACAAACAAGATTGCTACTGACGTCAAAAGAACCAGTTGCAGGTCCACATCATATCAGGCAATAGGAAAACTACAGTCGTTGAGAGCATCCAATAGCAGCCTGTTTTGATGACGTCACACTTTTGCACGGGGTTTTGTCTACGTGAAAACTGAGGGTATCCATGAAGTCAACGCTGTCAGTGCTGGCTACACTCTTCTCTTCCTCTTGCGCCTTGGAGTCATTATTACACGTGTGTCATTGCAGCAAAACCTATCGGTGCACCACAGGGCCGTTTTCCAATACTCAACTTCGTCTCCGTCTCAGTCTTCGTCTTCGAAACCAATTGCCGGTTGTGGGCCTGAAGCCACTGAATTAAATTGAAGTACTGTTATGTTTGGCTCTTTTGCATCTAATTACTTGATGTTTTGTGGCATTATCAGACTTACCATAGCGCTCACAACTTCAAAGTCAGGTAGTAAAACAAAAAAGTCGAAACCTGAAGCCGAAGTCGAGTATTGGAAAAGGGCTCAGGACTCTATGAAATTGACGAATGCTATATTAACTTCAGGAGAGGATTTGTGCCGTCAACACTCAGTGCTGGATATATACATGCATTCTTTTCAATTTCTCTAGCACCATTGCAGCGAAACTTGGACTAAAACCATTACAGGACACTATCATAAAATTGAGGAATGCTATAGCCTATCAACTTCTTGAAAGTTTGTTTACCACTTTACAAACCACTTGACAAATCATGCAAAATAAGGTTCACTGATCCATACATGTTCTTATGTATGAATCATTCCCGAAAATGCCCATTTACTACATTTTGCTATTTCGTTCGGAGAATGAGCAACCTTGGATTCAAATTACGATGCAAATTTTGGGTTCGATGATAACAGTACAGAATTTTTATAAAGCGCACAAATCCACCTAAAACTGCTTTATAGCGCTACAAAAATTAACAATGCAAGACATTTTACAGGCTACCTCTTTAAGCAAGATTATACAAGTATGTTTGATAGCCGTTTTAAACGACACGAGACAAATGTGCGTGACTGCACACTGATAGGGAGCAGTAATCCTGACAGATCTGTCACCTCAGGACCGGTATGATCTTGGTACAACTAGAAGATGTACCCTATAGTTTGGAGCTATAAAAAGGAAAGATTTCATTTTCCATTGGGTTTCGTGTTGGGTGAAATGATTTAAACTGTTTTATCAAAATGTGTAAGAGTTATAAGTATTGGTAAAATAACTTCATAAACAAACGACATGCTTAACGAAACAGCAAAATAAGGTATCTTTGAGTGTGAAATGTCAGAGATATCCCAGCTACGGGTCGCAAAATATTTCCAAGTTTTCTCTGGGTGGTAGCTGGCTAATAACTCTGCAGCTGCGAATAATACCCCAGTACCACATTATTTTTGTGTCCCAACCACATGGCTACATATATATAGGCACATTCAAGCCGTAGGCAAGTAGTTGGGACTCAAATGTGGTGCTGAGGGTTGCAGGCCAGTATTAGGTCCACAATTACCTGCAGCCTGGACCAAAGCATGGTTTGTAGGCTGTCCAAATTCTCTGCTATTAGAGCCTTTCGTGGCACGTGGACTGGCCTGGTGGTTTGTTAAAAAGGTGGATGAAATGCAGGGGCAGGGCTGTCAGCTTGTTTCTCTGAAAGTATCGCACCAAACAGAGCCCTCCAAATTGCCCTATTTTGCAATAGAGTGTAGGCATCAATTTCCAAAATGGCGATGGGCCTCGTGATTATTTTTATTCTGGAGAGAAATATCTTCAAAAGTTATAAGTTAAGCCATTGAAAACTGAAAGGAAAATGGAAGATTAGGAAGTGAGCTTTAATTTGATATGTGTCTTGAACACCTGTGAAACTTATGAGTATTTTTCCTGATTTTCTGAAGTGGGGATCTTTATCACTGTCGTCTATGGCAACTGATTTACTGGTCTGCACCCTGTGGTACGTACAATAGGTGGTATAGCGCCACCTGCAGCTCAGCTAGCTGAAGCTAGCTGGCCAGCCAGAGTCTGTGGAGAGATAGTTACTGTAATAGGCCTATATAACTAACGTTAGTAAGAGATTACTAGAAATTTCGCCATTTTTTCCACTTTTAGGTTCGGGACCACGTTTGAGAACAATCTGGAGACGAAACATCGTGACAACAGTAAGACAGCACCACCTAAATTTAAATAACAAAAAAATAATAATGAAGCAATTTGTTCACGTTGCGATGTCATGTTAGTCGTAAGCGTGTGTAGGCCAGCCGACCAAGCGACTGAAGGGGCCCACTCGATGCTTGCGATGATCCGATCCAGATGAGGTGTGTTGACGCCATGGCATGCCAACAGTGAACGGGGCAGATCTGATCTGAACGAAGAGACGAGCCACGTACAGTTGTAACTTATAGTGTTACTGTTAGGCCTCCACTTCTAGGGCATGTGGGGGAGTGCTGCCAATCATGGGCGGAAATCTCTCCTCTATCGTGGGGGGACATCCATTTACACTCTTTGTGCACACTGTGGTTATTATCTTACTCCATTTATAAAAACTCAAAAGGGAAAATCCTCAATCCATCAATTCCTTTTGCTTAACATGGAGGGGACATTTTTCTGTGGTTTAAATTTCAACTTCCCGTGTCATGTCTTTTCATTGTGATTTTTTTATATAGGAATATGCATATGATGCACATCGTTCTACGCGTCCTCCTTACGGTCAACTGTTCAAGTACTGTAGGACTATGCGTACTCCATTTGTTTGTACAGCATTTACGAGTTCTAAATGACATCACACCTTGATACTCTAAGGTTGAGTGTATGCAGGCTGTTCTTGACACGAGTTTCTTGTTCTTGAGCTCAAACAGCAGGAACATGACCCAAGAGCAATGTTCTCGGAACAGGATCACACAGCACCTCGTCAGGGCTTTACCAGGAACACAGGGAAAATGCTTGAGATTTGATTTTTGAACAGCCGCGAAAAATAGCGAAATGGCTCACAAAGCCAGCGACAATGGGACGTTTTGCAAACTTAACATTAATAATTTCCCATAACACAGAAATAAATGTTTTTGTTAAATAGAAGAGAATTCAGCCCAGTTCCAAACAATAAGCCTTGAAGAATGTCCATGGATGCCCCACATAGCTTTTTGCTTGCCACTTCCAGTGATAAACAGTTGTCCGTTCCTGGCATACGAGCACCCCTCCTATGAACAACAAATTGAGCTGTTCTTGAACATCAAGAACAAGCTGCCTGAACTCAGCCTTTGAATACCCAAGTGTTGAGCAATTACATTGCTTTTTGTGATAAGATCTTGACACAGGCCCAAACTATGTTTGTTAAAGGTTTGTGTTAACATGGTTGATACTGGTCTGGAATTTCCATAGTGACAAGACTCCCAGATATGTCAAGTTGGGCTTTTTTTTTTTAAAGGAAAGATTTTACTATGAGTATATGGTGGAAGTTAGTTCCTTATAATGGTTCAGCGAATCAATGTTCAAATACCATAGTGATGTTGGCAAATCCATCTTAAAGTACCCAGTCACAAATGGAGTCCTAAGCTCTTCAGATGAAGTGCACCAACTTGTTCTTGAGTAGCTCTTCAACTAACTCATTTCTTGTGACAAGACATGCAATGGACTTGTCATGGACATAACCAGATCCTGGCTGATACTATTTAGATTAAGAAGGCATCTAGACTTCTTTGTCCCTTGATGTTCATGCAGGTTATATCCTGAACTGAAGAGTCAATCTGCTGCATCATGGGTCTGACAGACCAGGAATTGACCATTGATGACGTTCGGCGAGCCGAGCAGCGCATCAAGAGCTATATCTCCAGGACCCCAGTGATGACGTCGCGTCGCATGGATGCTAAGGCCGGTTGCAAGCTGTTCTTCAAGTGTGAGCTGTTTCAGCGAACCGGATCGTTTAAAGTAAAGTTGATACTTTCTCTTCAGCATTGGCCAGGTTGTTTAAATGAAGTTGTATTTGTTTCCTGATCACATGTACATGTAAATGGGGGAAATATGAAATAACATAGTGCTCACCAGAAGATGAGGTGCCTAGGTACCGAATTTTTGGCCCAACTGGACCTTTGTCAGGGCTTGGTGTACATATATTCTTCTGGTAATGTTTTATTTTGTATTTTCCCTGTTGTTATTATCAATGGTACCCAGTCTTGTTTTATCATGTAGATGTCTGGTTAAAAAACTTAAGTCTAGAATCTGATGAATCTGGGAACAGTCTGCAGATGTGCTCATTTGTGAGCAGAATGCATGTATGAAGTCCAAATCCAACTCTAGTGATCCGCAGTGAATTTTTCATGCATAAATTTATCCTCATGATCTCACCTAAGCGTTCAGTGCTTCAGGCGGAACATTATACATGTACGGTGATAGAATGCCAACCTATCGTGCAAACAGAAGGTACCACTGGGGATCTTGAGTTGCTTCGAAATCTCTGTCCCTTTCCAAAGCCCTGCCTCTAAATTTGCCATTGCATTATGTACATTTTACCAGTTTTATAATTCTAAGTAAAAAAACACAACCTTGTCCCCTTTATTCTTGCAAGTTCCGCGGAGCGTTGAACTTCTTATCAAAACTCGCTGAGAAGTCAAAGGACGGGTCCCTTCCCTGCGTCACTACCCACAGCAGTGGAAACTTTGCCCAGGCATTGGCTCTTGCTTCAAGTCTGCTGAATTTCAAGGCCTACGTGGTCATGCCCAGCATTGCCCCACTGTGTAAACAGGATGCCGTGAAAGAGTACGGAGCAGAACTTATACTGTGTACACCGACTGAACAGGTTGGTTGTATGTGTTTATATGTGGTTCCCTGTGGCAGGGAACGAGACTGAGAACCAAAAAAGATCAGGTTTGAACGACAACTGTAGTTAACCATAGTTTGACCGAAGTCTGGTTGCACATGCTCAGTGCATCTTGCCCAAGGTGCACATGAGTTCCTACTACAGGATCATCATGTTAGAAGCATGCCATCTCTTAACTCTCTATGGAGCAGATGGTTGAGTGCATTGCATGTCAGTCATCAAAACAGCCCAAAACATGAATAGAAGTCTTGTGTGAGCTGCATCTATTTTAGTTGTTGCATTTGGCCCATCTGTTGTGTATATTTTATTTCTTAAAATTGATTTTTTTCCTCCATATTTCAGGGTCGTATAGCAGCCAAAGATGAGGTTGTCAAGTCGACAGGGGCTATATACGCACCTTCCTCACAACACCATGACATCATGGCAGGGCAAGGAACCATGTTCTTGGAGATGTTTGAACAAGTGAGCAGTTCGTCTTAATCACCTCAATGGATGAACCATAAATACCAAACAACCAGAGAAAGTGTTGTTATAAAAAGTAATTATCAATTAGTATTCATAGATACATCTGTAAATCGGTTGAAAGTCATCTTTCTCATCCCAGATGACTGATTATCATTTGCCAGAGGGGACATTATAGACACTGTCTATCATATTTTGGCCAATAACAAAATATCCCTTTTTTATGTCGATATTATTGATATATAAAATTTTATTTATTTTAATTTTTGAAGTATTATAACAGGTGTGAATTACTGGCAAATTGTTTAAGGGTACACCCCTACACTGTAATGGTGTGATCCGATTCACTTTGTTGAAATTTCCTGACGTTTGCATTGTGTATGTTGCCTACACGGGATGGGACACATAAATTCATACCCTGCTGTGCATAGCGATATCATCAGCACGTTGTGCTAGTCTACGTACGTTTGGTTAGCAAATAATTCTCTGTTTTGGAGGATAAATTTTGTGATATTTTCGAGGCAATGTGTATGCAAATTATTGAGTGCGAGACTAAGATAAGTGACTGAATTTATCCTTCAAATGTCGCCGTATATGCTGCCCAGAATATAAGCTACAGGGCCATTTTTCACTCAGCATGAGAACCAACATTACAGTAATGTGACAATGCACTTTTGTATTTCTCAATAAATTTGTTCCTCGGGAGCGATATTTTCGATACATTTTTCAATATCAATGTTTTCAAAGTTTCGATTTTCTTGATGTATCGATATTACCAAATAACTAACATCGGTGATATCGACATCAAACCCATATTGATAATATTGATATATCAACAGTGCTTCGGACATAAGCCCTGCCTCTCCAGGGTATTTTGGTTAGAAACCCTGCTGAACATATCACGCAGCAATAATTGTCAGATTGTTTTGCCTGCCCACTGCAACAAGACCCAGGTTGCCAAATGGCCTGGCAACCTGGATCAACCGAGGCCAAATGGCTTGTGAGTCTGTGGTTGCCGGCCACCACAAGATCCAACAGTGGGACTGTTCAGTGGGACCATTGTCACAACGAGGGTAGCTATTCATGTGTGAACCACTGAGTACAAATTTCCGAGGAAGTCGAGCAAATGGTCTGGACTGTGTTCGGGATCCAGATTCTGTATGCGAGACTGCACTCTGTTGGATAATACACTGCCATTATGCACAGGCTAACAATACCCGTACAACACGAACACAGTCCAGGAAGTGAACTACTTATCAGAGGAAATCTAGCATGGGGTGAAATTTATGCTGACATGTGCAAGATGTGTTCATGACGTATGCATGTCCATCAATTGTGGCACCAGAAGGCACTACATCATTGTCCCTCCTTATTGGGGCTATCACAGTTCCCAAGAGAAAGCATTTTTTTCCATCGACACTACTTGGGCTTAGGTTGCCAGTCTAATTGTCTCATGGATTGTAAGTGTTGTCAGTCTACCTTTCTGTTGTCTAGTTTTTCTTCACATGGCAGTCTCCTTTTTTCCTTCTAAGGTTGATAAGAAGCTGGATGCGGTGATTGTTCCAGTAGCAGGAGGAGGAATGATTTCAGGGATTCTCATAGCAGCGAAGGTGTGTGATCATGTTTCCTTGTCTTGTAGATGAGGCTGGGGCCAAATATAGGATGGATGTCATTCCATAGGCATACTCTAGAGGTGTGAGAACCAACACTGTTGTAGCTGATCCCATTACAAGTCCCTTCACAAGTCCTTCTCAAGACCAATCATGAGTAACAGTGTAACTTGGCCATACTGAATGACTTGTGAGGATGAATGATGGACTTGCAGGGACTAACAAGAGAGTTGGTTACAACATAAGGTAACAACTCTTGTCATCAGAAATCAACCACCAACCAATCACAGGTCATTGTTTCAAAGTCAGTGAGTCAGGTTGGCGTGGTGGTCCTTTCCTCGCCTTCCACCTCTGGGTTTGGGTTCGATTCTGAGTTCGGTCCACATGTGGATCAGGTTTTCAGTCCCTACCTGATTTCGTGGGTTTTACCGGCCCAGAATATTCCTCTGGGGTTTTCCTCCCACCTCTACTGTAACTGCTTCTCATTGTCTCCTCTCTACAGGTTTCTTCAGGCTTATGAGCTACAGTGCTTAGGGCACTTTTGAGGATCCCTGGTGTCATTGCCAGAAATAAATAATTATAATAATAATTTGAACAAATGTGATGAAACCTCCCACCGTCATAGTTGCTCCCATGTGACTTCAGGAACACTGGCTGTCCCATCCGGCGTGGGGCAGGGGGACAAGGTGCCACTCCCCCTTGTAACAGAGACAATCTTGTCAGAAAAAACCACATCACGAGTCAGTTTCTTGAATTTGATTAACTTCTTTGACAGACATTGCAGCCGGAGATCAAAGTGATCGCAGCTGAGCCGGAGTTGGCAGATGACCTTTACCAGTCCATGAAGGCCAAGAGACACATCCGACTTGATCACTATCCAGACACGATCGCTGACGGCTTGAGAGTTTCGGTGGGCGATGTAGCCTGGCCAATCGTGCGAGACCTGGTTGATGACGTCATCACTGTGACGGAGGATGAAATTAAGGTGACATATAACAGACCTTTTTATATCCAATGCTTTTTCAGGTTGGCACGAGGGTACTGAGATTACTGTCGTCTTACACGACCCAGGTTTGAATTCCATCCTGACCGACAAGTACTCACTGTGAGGTGTTATCAGATTTTTTTATTCCAAAGTGCCCTGTCACTGAACAGTTTTGTCCTCTTCTGCTCATATCTTTTCACAGGCTGTGGAACTTCCGCCTGTACTCAATTCTAATGACCCGCTAAGTTCTCCATTAGTAATGAAAGGACGAGCTGAAATCATGTAAAGAAGACCGAGTTAAGATTTGAAATAGTGAAGACCATTAAAGGAAGAGTACAGACTTTCGTCTGGTTTATAGGTGTCAAATAATGAGGTGTACTGGACTCACAGAATTCACTCTCAAACTGCCGCAGGGTCCCTGAATTGAGTTTTAAAAAAAAGGGGAGAAAATAATCTGTGTTTTATTTCAGAGTTACATTGGCAGTTTACAACCATTAATAGGGCAACAAAAAAAAAAACGAACTCGGTCTCTGGTCAGACCAAAGTTTTTTTCGAGGGAGAGGGTGGCTTTTGAGACTGTCAACAGACACGGAAATGAGTGGCATATTTAATCAAAGAGCAAAGGCTGGTAGTAGCAGGTCGCATGTCATGCCGCCATCATTGTTGATCAGCTGGCTGCAACTTTGTAACCTACCCATCGTCTACTGTTTGTGTTCGACATCAATATTACGCAGTCGTAACAGAACTGCCACCGGGTACAAGCTACCCATGAATAAGTCACGTTCCTTGAACAAATTGCCCTTCGGACTTTTGAGAAAAAATGGAAAAAAACACACGCTGACCAGAGACAGACTATTTTTAGGGGGGCCTAATGAACATTGTGTTGTTTGTAACCCCTGCAGGAAAGTACTAAGCTGGTGTGGCAGTGTATGAAGCTGTGTATTGAGCCCTCAGCGGGGGTGGGCGTGGCTGCCGTGATGTCAGACAAATTCAAAGCCGCGTTCCCAGACATTAAGAATGTGGGGATCATCTTGTGTGGAGGTAACATCGACCTAGACTCCATGAAAAGTTGGCTGTAGAGGCAAATATTGATTCTTGATCAAAGCTTACGGCTCCTGAGGTGAATGTTTTGGTTGCTGACGACTGATGACTTTATCATTTATTCAAACCGACACGTTACAAACAATATGTACATGCTACATCAGATGTGTATTGAGTGTTAAGGTTTGAATACCTGGATGGTGCCTACAACTTGAGGGTAGGACAACTGTTATCTAATTGGTTGCACTAGATTGGTCTTCATGAATTTGCATAAATTGAAGTCCGGTTAATGATTGGACATTAAATACTCTTACTTTCACACCCATTTGATAGAATTTTATTTGCACCCTGTCTTAAGCAATTCAGTAATCTCTCCTGCATTATACAGGACTAGCTCAGAAGTTCTTGCTGCAGTTACACAAGAATACTTTTATCCTTTATCATATTGCATAAATTTCCTAAGAACCCAAAGAAGAATCTTTCACAAAAATCTTTGTTTAATTTAAAATATTTTATCATGCAATGTTTGTAGTCTGTGGGCTGATTAACTCATACTGAATTTTTAATTTGGTCCAATTTGTTTAATTTGTTTATCAGGAAAACTACCTATTTTAGATATCTATGCAGTATAGTATAAGATTATTTTTATAGTTAAAACCGAAAGATTTTAGTTGTGGCTACAGTATGTCTTCTCACCATTTAGAGAGATGTACACTTGTAGGCCATTTTTACAGGGGATACCTAGAGATGCTATGGGTTTGTATGCATTCAAATGAAAACTTATAGCCTGTATTTAATATTCATCAAGTGAGCGGGGTTGAGTGCACCACACAACTTAAGCAGGTAAACAGGAGCGATCACGCATTGCCATGTACATGTACTGTTACTGCACAGAACAGCAGCAGATGTTTTGCATCCAAATTAGTTTTAGAGCAAACTCCCAGGAGAGTGTTTGGTGCTATGTTCAGTGGCAAGGCGCTACCATCAACATATACTGCAGCTGTTAAAATCCATACAGTGTCCCAGCAGCAGATGGATTGCATCTAGATTATTTTTAGAGAAAACTCCCAGGAGAGTGTTTGGTGCTATGTTCAGTTGCAAGGCTCTACAATCAACATATACTGCAGCTGTTAAAACGCATACAGTGTCCTTTACTCCTTGCCGATGGTACTCGCTCGTCAGCTATGCTTACGTATTTATTTTACATAAGTGATTGTGTCAACGAATCACATTCTTGAAAAGGTACTTAATTGACCAATTGTTAAAAAACAGAACTCACAAAGGAAGGACAGCGGAGACAAAGGTTAACTTAATCAAAATTAAACTGATCTTTCGAAAAACCAACAAAAGTATTCTATTTACAAAGGACAAATTATACAATCATAAATGCATGGAATAATAAAAGGGATACCGGTGTCTAACTGAAATGTGTGGAGGGGCGTCGCGTTGCGATGGGAGCCTGGTACAGTCACCGTGGTCGGTATTGGGTCCCAAGCGGGAAATGGTGGTCATCCAGGCTGACCGTCATGGTCTTGATGGACGGTGATGAGCGGGCTTCACAGGAATGAAAGCCGGAGCTCAGGCTTGAAGCGACTTGATCTTGGCTTGGCATGACCGGATCATGGCCCCTTGGGCGTGGGCCATGCGAGCCGCTGACGATCGGTAGAAAGCTGGAGAGCGGCAGCAGATGATACGCCCCTCGTGGAAAGTAAAGCTCTGCTGCGACGTCGACACACCCAGGTTTATAAGAGAACGTGTCACAATGCTAAAGCAATAGGAATGTTATGCACGCAAGGACTGGAAAATATGCCATTCATCTATGGCGGATGTAACACTAATTCGAATTACTAATATTGAATTTAATAGAAGAAAAGTCAAATATGTCCGAAATAAATTCTTGTGTATAATAACTTTGGTTTTCAAGTGTCATATGTACGCGTTTTTTGTTGTGCAAGTTAACAGAAATCAGGTGTGCAAGAGGTCTGTGAATTTGTTCCCAAGAATTAGGGGTGGCCAGAGCTGTGTACAGTGAAACACTATTATCACACGGTTTCTGGGACTTCGCAGATTACTTTGTTATAATAGATACCTTGTATTATCAGTAATGGAAAAAGAAAGAATTGAGGCCTAAAATTGTTTTTGTAAATATGACCTTGTATTAACAGTGCGCCTCTTATCTGTGTTGGACTGTTGAGAGAGAGTAGCGCTAACTTCAGACTTTGGAACCAAAGTGGCTGCTGCATGCAGCTATTGTGTACTGATTGTTCATGTTCACTGACGCACAACTCACCATTTTGGTTCCAACAATTGAGACACTCATGTCGCAATTTTCCCAAGACACAGCTCTAGGGATGACACCAGAGAAGCACCCTCACCACTGGGTAGATCTCTCAAGCGAAGTTTCCAATCATTTCTTTCCAATCATTTGTATGGGTCAGCCTCTATGTGTTCCTAGCGCTATGCTCTGATATTCAAATCTTCAAGTTCGAGGGTAAACCATTTGCAGAACGTGTCAGGGCAGACCTAGAATCATTTCATGGGGAGGGGGCTGCATGGTATGTCATCATTTATGACCTTTCTGAGGATTGAAGCTACATTTGAGGGCTCTTTATACGCTTTGGGGGTGACGAATATCGCCTTTCTGATTTGTCAAGAACATTAACACCTTAAAAAATGGCTCAGGGGGGCATCTCCCCCGATCATCTCTTGGATGCCAGCACTGATGAGCTGCCAACTGTCGTTGTAGACTTCAATTTATTCTTAGGGCTCTTGGAAAACATTGTTGGACTTTTTTCATTTTGTAGGGGAATGATGGCTTTGGTTAGTATTTTTGGGGGTGTAATTAATGAAACTTGTTAGGTCTCCTTTTCGAAATATTTCTGGTTTTCTTCTCTAATTTTTTGGGGGGATGGTAGCCTTCCTTATTAAATTTTTTCTTTTTCTGGACAAGTTTCAACTGACATTTACAAAGGGTGTCGGTCACTTCGCCCCCATCATCCATTCCCCCATCGATTATTATTCTTTCAGTATAACTGAGGCATAGGCCTAGATGTAACGAGTAAAAATATCGACGTTTGAGTACCCAAATAACGATCAGAGAATCCAACCTGCATAGGTTAAAACAATACTTCCGATTTCCTGACCGCACCCAATTTTTTCAGCGAGTTTTATTTGCAAGTTAGAAATTCACTTTGTTTCGTGTTTTTTGTTGTCGCTGTGGTAAAAACACGTGCCCAAAGCGCTGGTTCCCGCCGCGCCGCACACGTTAGAGAATGCGTTATGGAGTGTGATAACCAGTCTATTCATGCCGCGGCAACCGGTACGTGATCACGCATTGAAAAAACATCAATGTTGCAAGATTTCTTCACGTTAATTCTTAGTATCTTGTCTATGTGTGTATTTTCTGTGTTCATCAGTTTAATTTAGGTTGTTTTGGTCGTACTTGAAGCGAGCATGTTTCCACAAGATTTCCTGCGCGCCGATATATCGAGCTTTATCCGATCGCCCAGGCACAGCTGTCTGTAATTCGTAGCTTGGGCTACTCGTACGTTGGCTGACTCGTAGGCCTACTTCAGATGACTCGTACCATGGGCAACTTGTACCTCAAGTTTAGACCACTCGTACCTTCATGTTTGCGATTTGGTTGTAACTCTCTTGCTCTTCCTTTTCAGCATGTTTAAGATCAGATTTGACAAACATACATGTATCAAGGGAAAATCTTCATAAATCTCCCAGAGAGATCTCGAGCCCCAGCATGCAGCATGATTTTCTGCACAGTGCCAGTTGGCTGACCGCGCGCGCACATGATGCACGACGTCGACGCAGTAGCCAAAACGGCAAATTAGGTAACGAACACATGATTAAAAAATCAAATTATTCTTCAAGTTAATTACAACAATAATATGCTATGAGCAATTAGCTCTGATTTCTGTGAAGGTTGTCTTTACTGGAGGTACATGTGTACGAGTTGTCAAAGGTGCGACTCGGTAAAGCCTAAAGGTACGTTGGTACATGTACAGTTATGTTGAGTTGATGGTACGTCAGAGTTGTCATATGGTACGAGTTGACCTGTGTCCAGCTAGCTGACCTACGATTAGCATAGGGGCCTACTCGATGATTGATGTCAATTGTCGTGTAGAGATGTACAGGCATGACAGGTGAGGTGCCCTGGCACCATCGCATGCCAACAATGAACGGGGCAGATCTGATCAGAGCGAAGAGACGAGCCACATGATCTAACTGTTCCAGAGTTGGGCCTTCATAAATTCTAGGGCAAGTAGGGGTAGTCCTGCCATTTGATGTTAAACAGCACAAGAGTGCAATGTTTTCCTACCTCAGTCATGTCAGTTCACAATTACCATGATTACCATGTGTTCACAGTTGTTAATACATGGTCGACTTGGTAGATCTGTGCGACATGGCACATGAATCATTAGCCCCAGATAGGGGGCCAGTCCATCATATGCATATCCTAAATATTTGTAATTTATTCTATCAATTTTTCTGTGGTTCAGATTTCAACTTCCCATGTTATGTCTCTTCATTCTGAATGTGATGTTTTTATATAGCTATGATGCACGTCGTTCTACGTGTCCTCCTTTTTGTCAACTGTTTAAGTACTGTAGGACTACGCGTACTCCATTTGTTTGTAAAATATAGCATTTACGAGTTCTAAATGACATCACACCTTGGTACTCTAAGGTTGAGTGTATGCAGGCTGTTCTTGACACGAGTTTCTTGTTCTTGAGCTCAAACAGCAGGAACATGACCCAAGAGCAATGTTCTCGGAACAGGATCACACAGCACCTCGTCAGGGCTTTACCAGGAACACAGGGAAAACTTGCGGGATTTGATTTTTGAACAGCCGCGAAAAATAGCGAGATGGCTACAAAGCCAGCGACAATTGGACATTTTGCAAACTTAACATTAATAATTTCCCATAACACAGAAATAAATGTTTTTGTTAAATAGAAGAGAATTAAGCCCAGTTCCAAACAATAAGCCTTGAAGAATGTACATAGCTTTTTGCTTGCCACTTCCAGTGATAAACAGTTGTCCGTTCCTGGCATATGAGCACCCCACCTATGAACAACAAATTGAGCTGTTCTTGAACATCAAGAACAAGCTGCCTGAACTCAGCCTTTGAATACTCAAGTGTTGAGCTATTAGATTGGTTTTTGTAATGAGATCTTGAAACAGGCCCAAACTATTTTTGTTCAAGGTTTGTGTTAACATGGTTAATACTGGTCTGGAATTTCCATAATGACAAGTCTCCCAGATACGTCAAGTTGGGCTTTTCTAAAAAAAAAAAAAAAAGGAAAGATTTTACTATGAGTATATGGTGGAAGTTGGTTCCTTTATAATGGTCATGTGAATCAACGTTGAAATACCCTGCTGATGTTGGCAAATCCATCTAAAAGTACCCAGTCACAAATGGAGTCCCAAGCTCTTCAGATGAAGTGCACCAACTTGTTCTTGAGTAGCTCTTCAACTAACTCATTTCTTGTGACAAGACATGCAATGGACTTGTCATGGACATAACCAGATCCTGGCTGATACTATTTAGATTGAAAAGGCATCTAGACTTCTTTGTCCCTCGATGTTCATGCAGGTTATACCCTGAACTGAAGAGGTCAATCTGCACCATCATGGGTCTGACAGACCACGAATTGACCATTGATGACGTTCGGCGAGCCGAGCAGCGCATCAAGAGCTATATCTCCAGGACCCCAGTGATGACGTCGCGTCGCATGGATGCTAAGGCCGGTTGCAAGCTGTTCTTCAAGTGTGAGCTGTTTCAGCGAACCGGATCGTTTAAAGTAAAGTTGATACTTTCTCTTCAGCATTGGCCAGGTTGTTTGAATGAAGTTGTATTTGTTTCCTGATCACATGTACATGTAAATGGGGGAAATATGAAATAACATAGTGCTCACCAGAAGATGAGGTGCCTAGGTACCAAATTTTTGGCCCAACTGGACCTTCGTCAGGGCTTGGTGTACATATATTCTTCTGGTAATGTTTTATTTTGTATTTTCCCTGTTGTCATTATCAATGGTACCCAGTCTTGTTTTATTGTGTAGATGTCTGGTTAAAAAACTTAAGTCTAGAATCTGATGAATCTGGGAACAGTCCGCAGATGTGCTCATTTGTGAGCAGAATGCATGTATGAAGTCCAAATCCAACTCTAGTCATCCGCAGTGAACTTTTCATGCATAAACATATCCTCATGATCTCACCTAAGCGTTCAGTGCTTCAGGCGGAACATTATACATGTACGGTGATAGAATGCCAACCTATCGTGCAAACAGAAGGTACCACTGGGGATCTTGAGTTGCTTTGAAATCTCTATCCCTTTCCAAAGCCCTGCCTCTAAATTTGCCATTACATTTATGTACATTTAACCAGTTTTATAGTCCCAAGTAAAAAAAAAAATTGTCCCCTTTTTTCTTGCAAGTTCCGCGGAGCGTTGAACTTCTTGTCGAAGTTAGCCGAGAGGTCAAAGGACGGGCCCCTTCCCTGCGTCACTACCCACAGCAGTGGCAACTTTGCCCAGGCATTGGCTCTTGCTTCAAGTCTGCTGAATTTCAAGGCCTACGTGGTCATGCCTAGCATTGCCCCACTGTGTAAACAGGATGCCGCAAAAGAGTACGGAGCAGAACTTATACTGTGTACACCGACTAAACAGGTTGGTTGTATGTCTATATGTGATTCCCTGTGGCAGGAAACTAGACTGAGAAGCAAAGAAGGTCAAGTTTGAGTGACGACTGTAGTCAACTATATTTTGACTGAAGTCTGGTTGCACATGCTCAGAACATCTTGCCCAAGGTGCACATTAACTTGTACATTTATGCTCTGCGTTCCTACTACAGGATCATCATCGCTATTTAGAAGCATGCCATCTCTTGCCTCTTTATGGAGCAGATGGCAGTCGCTGGTCAAAAAAGTGCTTTGCATGTCAGTCATCAAAACAGCCCAAAACACGAATAGAAGTCTTGTGTGAGCTGCCTGTATTCTAGTTGTTGCATTTGGCCCATATGTTGTGCGTATGTTTTTATCTCTTTAGATTGAATATTTTTCCTCCATATTTCAGGGTCGTATAGCAGCCAAAGATGAGGTTGTCAAGTCGACAGGGGCTATATACGCACCCTCCTCACAACACCATGACATCATGGCAGGGCAAGGAACCATGTTCTTGGAAATGTTTGAACAAGTGAGCAGTTTGTCTGAATCACCTCAATGGATGAACCATAAATACCAAACAGCCAGAGAAAGTGTTATTATAAAAAGTAATTATCAATTAGTATTCATAGATACATCTGTAAATCGGTTGAAAGTCACCTTTTTTTCATCCCAGATGACTGATTATCATTTGCCAGAGGGGACATTATAGACACTGTCTATCATATTTTGGCCAATAACAAAATATCCCTTTTTTATGTCGATATTATTGATATATAAAATTTTATTTATTTTAATTTTTGAAGTATTATAACAGGTGTGAATTACTGGCAAATTGTTTAAGGGTACACCCCTACACTGTAATGGTGTGATCCGATTCACTTTGTTGAAATTTCCTGACGTTTGCATTGCGTATGTTGCCTACATGGGATGGGACACATAAATTCATACCCTGCTGTGCATAGCGATATCATCAGCACGTTGTGCTAGTCTACGTACGTTTGGTTAGCAAATAATTCTCTGTTTTGGAGGATAAATTTTGTGATATTTTCGAGGCAATGTGTATGCAAATTATTGAGTGCGAGACTAAGATAAGTGACTGAATTTATTCTTCAAATGTCGCCGTATATGCTGCCCAGAATATAAGCTACAGGGCCATTTTTCACTCAGCATGAGAACCAACATTACAGTAATGTGACAATGCACTTTTGTATTTCTCAATAAATTTGTTCCTCGGGAGCGATATTTTCGATACATTTTTTAATATCAATGTTTTCAAAGTTTTGATTTTCTTGATGTATCGATATTACCAAATAACTAACATCGGTGATATCGACATCAAACCCATATTGATAATATTGATATATCAACAGTGCTTCGGACATTAGCCCTGCTTCTTCAGGGTATTTTGGATAGAAACCCTGCTGAACATTTCAGGCTGCAATATTTGTCAGATTGTCTTGCCTGGCCACTGCAATAAGATCCAGGTTGCCAAATGGCCTGCAACCTGTACCAACCAAGGCCAAATGGCATGGGAGTCTGTGGTGACCGGCCACCACAAGCTAGATCCAACAGTGGGACTGTTCAGTGGGACCATTGTCACAACGAGGGTAGCTATTCATGTGTGAACCACTGAGTACAAATTTCCGAGGAAGTTGAGCAAATGGTCTGGACTGTGTTCGGGATCCAGATTCTGTATGCGAGACTGCACTCTGTTGGATAATACACTGCCATTATGCACAGGCTAACAATACCCGTACAACATGAACACAGTCCAGGAAGTGAACTACTTATCAGAGGAAATCTAGCATGGGGTGAAATTTATGCTGACGTGTGCAAGATGTGTTCATGACGTATGCATGCCCATCAATTGTGGCACCAGAAGGCACTACATCATTATCCCTCCTTATTGAGCTACCACAGTTCCCAAGAGAAGGCATTTTTTTCCATCGACACTACTTGGGCTTAGGTTGCCAGTCTAATTGTCTAGTTTTTCTTCACATGGCAGTTTCCTTTTTCCTTCTAAGGTTGATAAGAAGCTGGATGCGGTGATTGTTCCAGTAGCAGGAGGAGGAATGATTTCAGGGATTCTCATAGCAGCGAAGGTGTGTGATCATGTTTCCTTGTCTTGTAGATGAGGCTGGGGCCAAATATAGGATGGATGTCATTCCATAGGCATACTCTAGAGGTGTGAGAACCAACACTGTTGTAGCTGATCCCATTACAAGTCCCTTCACAAGTCCTTCTCAAGACCAATCATGAGTAACAGTGTAACTTGGCCATACTGAATGACTTGTGAGGATGAATGATGGACTTGCAGGGACTAACAAGAGAGTTGGTTACAACATAAGGTAACAACTCTTGTCATCAGAAATCAACCACCAACCAATCACAGGTCATTGTTTCAAAGTCAGTGAGTCAGGTTGGCGTGGTGGTCCTTTCCTTGCCTTCCACCTCTGGGTTTGGGTTCGATTCCTGGCTCGGTCCACATGTGGATTGGGTTTTCAGTCCTTACCTGATTTCATGGGTTTTACCCAGAATATTCCTCTGGGGTTTCCCTCCCACCTCTACTGTAACTGCTTCTCACTGTCTCCTCTCTACAGGTTTCTTCAGGCTTGTGAGCTACAGTGCTTAGGGCACTTTTGAGGATCCCTGGTGTCATTGCCAGAAATAAATAATAATAATTATAATAATAATTTGAACAAATGTGATGAAACCTCCCACCGTCATAGTTGCTCCCATGTGACTTCAGGAACACTGGCTGTCCCATCCGGCATGGGGCAGGGGGACAAGGTGCCACTCCCTCTTGTGACAGAGACAATCTTGTC
Source organism: Acanthaster planci (assembly GCF_054643075.1). Lineage (NCBI taxonomy): Eukaryota > Metazoa > Echinodermata > Asteroidea > Valvatida > Acanthasteridae > Acanthaster > Acanthaster planci. The sequence continues at coordinate 15,581,405 of NC_141785.1, read as the reverse complement.
AGAAAAAAACCACATCATCAGTCTGTTTCTTGAATTTGATTAACTTCTTTGACAGACATTGCAGCCGGAGATCAAAGTGATCGCAGCTGAGCCGGAGTTGGCAGATGACCTTTACCAGTCCATGAAGGCCAAGAGACACATCCGACTTGATCACTATCCAGACACGATCGCTGACGGCTTGAGAGGTTCGGTGGGCGATGTAGCCTGGCCAATCGTGCGAGACCTGGTTGATGACGTCATCACTGTGACGGAGGATGAAATTAAGGTGACATTTTTATATCCAATGCTTTTTCAGGTTGGCATGAGGGTACTGAGATTACTGTCGTCTTACACGACCCAGGTTTGAATTCCATCCTGACTGGCGAGTACTCACTGCGAGATTTTGTCAGATTTTTCATTCCAAAGTGCCCTGTCACTGAACTGAACTTTTGTCCTGATCTGCTCGTCTGTTTCTTCAGGCTATCGAACTTCAGCCCGTGCTCAATTTTAATGACCTGCTTTGTTCTCCATTAGTAATGAAATGACAATGAGGTTAAATCATGAGGCGTACTGGACTCACAGAATTCACTCTCAAACTGTCCCAGGGTCCCTGAATTGAGTTTCAGAAAAGAGAGAAAGTATACATTTATTTTTGCAGAGTTACACTGGCAGTTTACAAACCATTGATAATGAACATTGTGTTGTTTGTAACCCCTGCAGGAAAGTACTAAGCTGGTGTGGCAGTGTATGAAGCTGTGTATTGAGCCCTCAGCAGGGGTGGGCGTGGCTGCCGTGATGTCAGACAAATTCAAAGCCGCGTTCCCAGACGTTAAGAATGTGGGGATCATCTTGTGCGGAGGTAACATCGACCTAGACTCCATGAAAAGTTGGCTGTAGAGGCAAATATTGATTCTTGATCAAAGCTTACGACTCCTGAGGTGAATGTTTTGGTTGCTGACGACTGATGACTTTATCATTTATTCAAGCCGACACGTTACAAACAATCTGTACATGCTACATCAGATGTGTATTGAGTGTTAAGGTTTGAATACCTGGATGGTGCCTACAACTTGAGGGTAGGACAACTGTTAATGTTATCTAATTGGTTGCACTAGATTAGTCTTCATGAATTTGCATAAATTGTCCGGTTGATGATTGGACATTAAATGCTCTTACTTTCACACCCATTTAATAGAATTTTACTTGCACTCTGTCTTAAGCAATTCAGTAATCTCTCCTGCATTATACAGGACCAGCTCAGAAGTTCTTGGTGCAGTTCCACAAGAATATTTCTATCCTTTATCATATTGCGTAAATTTCCAAGAACCAAAAGACAAAAGAATATTTTTTCACAAAAACCTTTGTTAAATGTAAAATATTTTATCATGAAATGTTTGAAGTTAAAAGGTACCTGTGGGCTGATTAACTCATATTGAATTTTTGATTTTGTCCAGTTTTGGCAAAGATTTGAAGGAAATTTGTTTTTCAGGAAAACTATCCATTTTAGATATTAATATGCAGTATAGTACATGTAATAAGATTGTTCTTCTAGTTAAAAATTTGAAAACTGAAAGATTTTAGTTGTGGCTACAATGCATCTTCTCAAAATTTAGAGAGATGTACACTTGTAGGCCATTTTTACAGGGGAAACGTAGAGATGCAATGGGTTTGTATGCAGAACCTTATTTTTTGGTTGGGGGCATCTCTGGCCTCTCTGAGGGTTGAAGTTACATTTATTGGTTCTTTATACCAGTGTTGGAGTACTTATACTCGTACTTGGGTACAACTCGAGTACATGCAAGTACACGGCCCGTACTCGACTATCAGTACTCGAAATATATTTAGACTTGGCCCGTACTCTTTTCTTTTTTGCACGTACTCGAGCGTCAAGTACTCAGTACTCGGCCCCAGTATTCGAGGGTATAATTCCTACAGCGCTTAATCGATTCCTCCCGACAGTGGGCGACAGCATCGACAGTGGGCGCGGCGGCTTAATGCACGCTGCATGGGTACGACGACTGATCTTTAAAAGTTTTTAGTCTAGTTCCCGTCTCCAAGTCGCGGATGTAGTGCTGATTTGTGAATCCGGGGTCAGGCTAGAGTGAACACGTTCATGCCACGTTTATACCCAGCAAGAAATGAGACGGAGGGGTACCCCCCCCAACATGTCCAATCCCTATACACATTCCAGGCTATTGTTACTTAACACATCCCCCCCAAGATGTCTGAAAGGAATTCCCCAAATTCCTGCGAGATAATGACCAACACAAAGCAGGGGGGTTCTCTCCGTCTCATACCTTGCCGCATATGGCCACGTTATGGCGGTACGTTGTGCATGCACGTGAGGAGGACGACGCCTTTGTACGTGTTTCTGTGCAGAGACCATTGCCGAAGTTCGTGAGCACGAGGGCCACAGATATTTCACTTTTCTTGGCCTTTTCAGTCGTTGAATATGTTATATTTCTGATATAATTAAATGGGGTTATGAAGATCACCGGGAGTTCAGCGTCAGTGGGAAAACGCATCACATAACTTTGGAAAATTTGATTTCTATGTACAAGACTTTCGAGTGAAGCGTTTCCTGTGACAGCAGACATGTTAATATTCCAGTTCAGAGGGCATTATTACTGTTGATATGAAAATAAGGATTCTCAAGTACAAAGTGTTCGGTAATTATAATCAAACCTGGGGTGCATTTCTTCAACGCTTGTGTTTTTGTTTTGTGATTCAGCTACAAGATTTAGCGTGGTCTCAGTCTTGGCATCAGATATGGTTAAGGCTTGGGTCTCTGTTTTGGTCGTTGGGGTTAACAGCAGGTTATGAGGTGACTGGGTAAGGGCTTTAGTACATGTCTTTATTTAGGTTTATATAATATTAATTATATAATATTAATTAAAAAGGACCTGCAAACACAGGCCCTTATCGAGCAAGTTTGATTAAACCTAAGTAGACCATGAGGAAATGTTCAGCGGCACTATGATGTAGTTAGGAAGGAAACACAAGGGACCAGGCTACTTAATTGTCAACCTGCGTTGGATTCGAACCTCGGTGGCAAAGGCGGGTGGTAATTAAAGAACGTACGTGTACTACTTGGTGCCTAACCAATTTCAACTGTTAGACTTCGTCATTATGTCAAATTGTGTCCAGCAGGAGCAGCCAGTTCAACTTACTGGAGACACGGTGCCAATTAACTTTCGAAACAATATACTGATGTACCGGGGGATTTCTTTTATAGATGGAGAAAATGGACTTCGCTTTCAGGAAAAATCCCATTTTGCCGAATACTCTCAATTAAATCCTTGATACATCGCTGCGTCTGTCACAGTGATGACATCATCTGGTAGGCCCGCACTACCCCAAGAATTTTGGGCTTCGTCGTGCACCACGCACCACTGAGCTGCGGACGAGGAGCTCCAAAGTTCTGTGCGGCCGGCGTATTCCACGACCGCGTGGCCAGGCTACATCGCCCATGGAATCTGATGTAACCCGGTCAGTGATTGAGTCTGGAAATTGGTTTTGCACGTTGGGCGTGCCTCTGCGTCGACGCCGGAAGGAGCCTAGCGCGGTCGTGCTACTTGCGCAGTTGGCTCCAGGTTGCAAAACAGTCTGCTGGCCAGCAAAGTTTTAAAAAGAAAACTTTTGATGCAACAGAAATCATGTCCATAACCGCGGTGGTACAACGCTCGCGGAAAGGTCTTACGTGTCTCTTCGACCAGTAGAATGTCGTGATTGCCAAATGCAACCAAACTTACTTACAAAAGGCCAATCGTGCCAATGAAGTACAAATTTTTTAACCTAACACATTCGTTTTAAAGAATGACTGATTTAAAATAACGAAGTTACTTGTTCGTAATATTCGTCACTAATAGTAATACCGAAATTACATGTACGTACTGACCCACTGAGTCCCTAGAGGGCGCTCTTTATGTTTTGTGTGCGCGTATTTTGTTGTCCGAGTGTGATATTAAATTTAGTAACGGTGGTTCTCGTGTTCTCACAGCCGAAACTATATCGATATGTGACTGCATTTGTTAATATAATTAAACACCCTCTTTATTTTACGATTTTTTTTTTACTTAATAGGCCTAAATCACAGAGATGTATATGCGACCAGACGTATGAGGCACGCACCATACCTCAAATCACGTGAGGATCGATGTAATTGTTATGACGAATTAGTTATTCGTTATTTCGAATTATCAATTCGTTATTATGAATTAGTAATTCGTATTAGTGTCAGGCTGGAAATTTATACTTCATTGACACGATTTGCCTTTCTTAGTTACTCGTTCGATCAACAACAAAATCAATGTACATTGTAATTCTAACGTGGCTGCAATAAGCTTCCGTAACTTCAAATCTCAAACATTTGGGAATAAATAAACTGCCAAAGTGATAAAACATCTAAATATACCTTGTTTGAAAATGTTCTTCGATTATATTTATTATTCAAAACTGTTGAAATTTGATTGTAACGCAAGAGCTGTTTAAACAATTTTGTAAGGCTGAAAGAGCCTATCATGGCCGCGCCCTTGGACAGATTTTCCCTGTCGCCAGCTAGTGTCGGGCCTGCGATACGGAAGTTTATGTTATTGGTATAGCCCCTACACTTAGAGATTAGTAGTAGTTTATCGCCCTTGGACGTGTAACGTTTTTGTTTTGTATGCAAACGCTAGTATACTTTGAGACTGTATTCTCAGTATTTTCTAAGAAGTGAAGGCTTCAAATTCCATGGACATGATCATGGAGGTAGAAATACATTCAAAATTGACTTTTCATTTTTAGGACATGTTGTTGCTTCCCAGTGGCTTATTTACCATGTCAAAAAAGGTGCCCTTGTACAGTTAGCCTTTCGAAGATGTCACAAATTCCACATATTCATCTTGACTTTTTCCTCACTGGCACACACAAATCATCAATAAACAAATATATTACTTAGGCTCAGCATCTGATGAGTAGATGAGCATCTTGTTGTATAGAATACTGAATAGTATTATTTCCTGCATCTTATTACTTCAAATGAGTTTAGGGAAGTTGTGTACTTGATAGCATCATCAAAATATTAACATGAACATGACAAAATTTTAATTTCTGTGATTAGCTGCAGGAAAAGTGGTAAATGAGTACACCATTGCTTTGTGAGGAGTTGTAAGCCAAGATCGGAGTGTGTCTTGAGCCATGTTGGGTCGAGTAGCCCTGGCAGTTGTGGTAACTGCTGTAATAGCTTGGCAGCTGGGAGTCTACAATTGGGAGGACATGTCTGCTGTGGTCAGTCAGAAACTGAATAGAGTCTTGGGGCATTCATTAGAACCAGGCCGGCACAGGACATCTGGAGGGAAAGAGGGCGTACCTCCATCACGCGCAAAACAGCCCCTGAGACTACTCAGCAAGGAGGAATTGGCCCAGTACGACGGCAATGAGGGGAGCAAGGGTCTGTACCTGGCTGTTTTCGGCCAAGTGTTTGACGTAAAGAAGGGGGCCCGGCACTACGGACCTGGGGGCGGGTATGAGTTCTTTGCTGGACGGGACGCGACAAGGGCTTACGTTACGGGGGAGTTCAACGAGGAAGGGCTAAAAGATGATGTTGAGGGACTCAGCCCACAGCAGATGTTAGAGGTGGAGACGTGGGTTGATTTTTACAAGAAGGAATACACACCAGTTGGTGAGTCCGTGCAGCGTTTTCCTTTAAGTTAAGTCACTATTTAATATGCTTCCATTATTATGAAAGATGTGACCTTGTTTATAGCACTCTTTGAATTGCTGGAAAGGAAGCAAACTGCTTTTTCAAACCGTCAAAGAGTGTATCACCAAAGTTAATGAGGGTGTTGTTGAAATGTTCACAGTTGACACAGGAACACAGAAAACAGGGAAATGCCAGCCATGATATCGGAGGTCTTGTCATGCATAAAACAAGGCAAACAAAACCTACAGCAAAACTCAAGCAATAAAGAAGAAAACGTGCAAACGATTACTGAAGCTTTCACTGACGTCTTTAGCACAGCATTACAGAAACTGAAATTTTTGAACTTTGAAGCACCACATTTCAGAATTGTGAAACCAAGTCATACTCGATGAGTTCAGTCTCGGAGTGACCTGTGCTCGTCTGACATTCATTCACATCTACTTTACAGGTATCTCATTCCCTTTTCCAATTGCAGGTAAACTGGTCGGCAGGTATTACGATGCCACCGGGGCTCCGACAGACGCACTGAAGAAAGCCCTGCTTGTGGTAGAGGTAGGAAAAAAAGAAAAAGACAAAGAGGCTGAGCTGAACAGACGGTATCCCCCTTGTAACTCCTCCTGGAATCAGAAGGAAGGTACCAAAATATGGTGCTCAGATAAGAGGTGATTGTGCTGCTCTGTGGTTTTTAAATACTGAACTGTTCTCTCCATAGGACTGTGCAGATGAATTGAATGTTCAGATACTCGATTGTTTAACCATATTTGAATACTTACTTTTGAAACTGACTGTTCAAGGTGAAAATCTATTAAAAAATAAAGGAAAAATTTCTGAGAGAGAATTTCAAGGTGTTGCGAGGAAATGTAATGTAAAGGCAGCTGAGGCACATGCTCTAAAATAAGGCCAAAATGTTACATTTCCTTCCACTTTTACCTGTGACTTTACTTCCTGTGGGATCTCACAGGGGCAGAGGGAATAAACCACCAATAGAGGCTTTGCATAGCAGCCATCTTGCAGGGTAGTCCTTTTGGTTTACTGGGAAACCTCCTTAGTACATACCCTGTTAAACAAAAGCACTGACCTGCAAGATGGCAGCCATGCAAACTCTCTATTGGGACCAAACATTAGAAAGACTCCCCACCTCCTCGTTGTACTATAAATATATGTATATTGTTTCTGCTTTTGTGTGAATTTGGTACAGTTGAATAGTTGAATTTTCAACTGAATAGAAGGTTGAATATTCAGATATTCAGTTATTTTAACTGTCATCCTAACCTCTTTGGTGCAAATCCTAGCATGTGAGAGGGGTGTGAGTTAGGATAGGTTTGTCTGTCTTTTTCTTGTACCTTGAAGTTTTTTAAATATTTTGGTTGATAACACATTTCTTTCCTGTTAACCAAACTCATTCTGCAGGAAGTGCAGTTGATCTTTTCTTTTTTTGCACTGCAAAGTGGAGAACTGCTAAAATGTTCAAAAAAGCATCATTTGCCACACTTACATCAAGTACTTTGTTTGGTTCTGGCTTTACAGCGGCGGAGTGGTGCGGGAGTGGACGGGTGTGCCCAGACGGTACTTCATCCCCGGCTCAAACAACTGGCGCTGCGTCTGCGTTCATGACCGAGACCTTAACAACCCCCACATGAAGCCGTTTGATGGCTGTGGTCCGAGAGACGTTGCTTGCAATGTGGATAAAAAGTAGTGGGTTCAGTGGAAGTGGGGGGGGTAAGCTAAGCTTCTGGTTGATGCCGGCAGGGGGGTATTTTAACAGTCAACTCCCGTTACACCAAAATTGTGTGGTTCACCTGCCTGTGATTCAGACTTGAAATAACTGTCCAGGCTTCAAGGTCTCACAAGTTCATGATGCACATGTAAAGCCTGGTATTGTTGCATAAATATGCCATCTTGCATTGGCGTAAGTCTGATTACCGATGGCTGGGCTGCAGTACTAGTGAGGCTGGAGTCGGGGGCACAGACAAGCTTGACTTTTTTCCTCTGAATAACCGAAAAAGACTCTCTGGGGAGGTTTGCTTTAACACTGGGTGCATTGGGTTATTTTGAAAATGTAGGTGAAGTACAGAAAGTTACTCTGGTCAACTTCGTAACTTTCCTTTAAGGAATGCAGTTATACATTTTTAATGTAGCATACTTGTTTGTTTCTAGGAAATGAACATTCTTTTGGCTTTCATAAGTAATTTTATATCACAGCATTGTATTTGAATAACTGAAACAGTACTGTCAGATTATATTTGTATATTTGGGTACATGAAGCAAGGTTTATATAATTATTAAGGATTATTCTGATTTTTTAAAATCAGCTAAGTGAAAACATTCAGATGCAAATCATATCCACTTTGTTACAAGAATCATTAACTATCATGCTGATCACAATTGTCACAATCGGGTTTGAACTTAACACGTAAGCTAGCTTGGCACGGTTACAGAATTAAGGGTTTTAAAAGTGAAATGAAGTCTCTACAACTTTTCAAATTTAAGTCACATTTACTACATCATTTACAGGTTACCACACTATTTACAAGTAAATCATTTCTTACAGCACTTTAGATTCTCAGGCAAACCTTGCCACAAACATGGCAGTAAAAATAAGTCGGTGGAATAGATGAGGGGCAAATGCCATGAATTTTTTCCTTGGTATCCTGAGTTGGCACTCACAGGACCCATTTTTGTTTTTCTAAATTACCATTTCTTAGGGTGTCGTGGGGATTTTCTTACATGCTGATCCAATTTCCGCATTCACGAGGAGAAAAGCCCCATCGTGTGATGTCGTAGACTCGTACCGTCAGTGTTAAAGACTGAAATGCATTAATAACTCAACAACTATTTGAACGAACGACAACAAAAACATTCCGGTTTGCTCCTGTTCCTTGTGATGGGTCTTGTGTCTGTTCTTGGGACGGTTTCGATCACAACACTTCGCAGACCTACTGTCCAGAAGCTTCCCTCAGGTATAGATGCATGAGCACGAGAGGTTGCTATAACTTATCCCTTTTTTTCTTTGAAAATCCGGAGGTCTTTCGATATGGGGCATTGTCATTACAGCGAGTGTGATTGAAGTATTCTCCTGCCATGTCTGTAGAAAGCTGATCTAATCGTAAGGCGATTGTGTAACTTCCTCTATCATTAAATGCAGTGCACTGTTCCATCCAGTGTAGCAGTCGTAGTTACCGTAGCCAGCGCAGTTGCCCACTCTCAAGCCGATGGTGTAACTTCCAGATGACAAGCTTTTGCAATAACCTGGAAAGACATCGGCAAGAATGGAGATGCTCACATAAGTGGCGTCACGTTTTGTGTCCAGGGATGGCAAAATGGAATGTGTTTCTAAAAACGACTGTTGACAGTTTTTTCTTTCACCCGTAAAAGTTCCACACTTTCGCATGAAAGGTGGCAGAACCACTCCGAAAGTGTAACCGCAAAAGAAACTGTCGGAGCGATCCTTAATGGCGCTGAAAAAGAGGGCGAAAATCCGATGTGGTGTCCTAGCAACTTCAGTTACCCGTATGTTACATTTAGGGAGATTCCAGCTTTGTCATATCCCAGACATGGGCGTTACGTAGGGGGTGTAAATAAAACTTGGGATAAAGGTAAAGCGATAGAAAAACACAACAAAAAACGCAGATATGGAATGAAAATCACCAATTTGTTTACAAATATTCCTGGCACTTACCCCCTTCCACCGTTTAATCCTTTGGCAGTTTGTAGGTGATGAGTGTTTTGCCCCCCCCCCCGGAAAAGTCCTGCTCCAGAAAGAATCCTGGCGCTTGTTCCTACTATGGATTTTATTCAATTCAAATTAGATGTATTTCACTGAAGTGACGTTGTGATGTAAGATGAAAGAGGGCAAACTCCCGTCTTGTGGCTTCCAGTGGGCTTTTTGAGGATTCTGTCTCCAATACTGCAGATAGAGAGCAAAGGTGTCTCCTTTGCCGCCCCATGGCCGCGTTGGGTCAGGACCCACCCAACCACCTTTGCTATTTGGAGTTCGAGAGACTTACCAAAGAACACTCTTGGTCTGTGCAAGTTGTAGTTGCTGTAACCCCCAGCGTACGTCACAGCCTCAATGCGGGCCGGGTCGGAGCACTCGGCACCGTTGAATGTGATGTACCAACGGCAGCAGGCGGGGTTGTTGTACGCTACGCGGAGGTTGCCGGAGATCGCCACATAGAGGTAAGTGTCAGAGTATTCCTTGGTGAAGGAACACGTCTAGGTAAAGGCGTAGATTAAATGAAATTAGGAAGTTGACTTGTTTAGAAAGCAAAGGTTTCATGGAAGTAGACCGCGTGCCGCAGCTAATTACTTTAGCAGCTTTTCAACTTGAGAAAAACATCTTAAGGTTTTCAGTCTGGAAATTCTGATGTAAAAGTCATACTGCATTAAATACTAAAATGTTCATGTCCAAGAGTGTTACCGATGGAGCTTTTTTGATATGGTAGAATTGGCATTATGACGGCTTTGAATTCTACGGTTAGGTTTCTCTATCAGGTATGAGGCTCCACGCGTTTGCCTCAGTAGAGTAGCCCGTCTAACAACCACTCCTCGGCGCGCCTGTCTTCCCAGAAAAAAAGCCATTTCAAACATTATTCAGCCCCTGTTTCAACTACATGTACATTGCCGAAAGTGGACGTCATGAAACTCATCCCGATATTTTTGTCTAGACACTGTAAAAAAGAGAATTTCTCGTGGGTGGGATTATATTAAAGACATTTGTTTGCTTCGGTGCGTAGTTAGGGTTTGGTTTACATGTTGTTAAGCAAATGTGCGTTCTGTACTGGTTCCACAATAACAATTTCTTGCCACAAAGACACTATAGTCAGTGAAACAGGCAACAATCATTGTTTTGTCGCCTATTTTCTCGGCGCGTACAGATTTGCCCTTGTCTCGATTTTACTTCGAACAGCGCCCCGATTTCCTTCTGTGTTAAGCCACTCTCCACCTCATCGGCTGTTGTATTCCCTATGTTGATTTCATTATACCCTCTGGATTCAAAAGGGAAGAGGCGGCATTCGTAAACCACAGATTCTGAAAATATAAACTGTCGTATCTTTGATTGAATTTGTTAGCTTACACGGACTTCACCGTTGTCTTGTCCGTCGTTAATCATCCACCAAGAGCATTGCCGCCAGTTAGTTGTGGCAACCCCGGGTCCTCCCAGGTCCCCTTTCACGCCCGGAGGGCCCGGTGGTCCTGGGGGACCGTCGCTGCCCGCTGAACACTCCTGACAGCAAAATGAACAACAGTTTTCGGTCGAATGATGTGACAGAAAATAGTGGAAAATATTTAGTAGACGTGTTAGGAATTTACTTACACTTGTAATTCTAAAAACAATAAATGTTTGTTCTCCAAATTAATCATTCGTCCTGAATGCATTCTGTTGTAGCTGAGAGATGGCTTGATTATTTTTCTTTCTAAAGCATCCAATTTCTTCCCCCCGGCCCCCAAAAGACTGAATTTTTCCAGATTGTTGGTAGGCCTCACGGCATATAAAGCCGGGGGGAGGAGAGAAAGGTACCTCTCCCGGAGATTTGTTGCCATTATTTTGAAGGACCGGAAAGCACTAGCATTTGTAGAAACGGTACTGTCACCCTTGAAGTTTTAATTTGAAGAAAAAATAGACAGTTGTTTTAAGAAAAAAGGCCCCGGACCTAATAGTCCTGACGCCAATGTTTACTGGGTCACCGTTTCGAATAATAATCAAAAGCTCTGTTAGGCTTTCCCGAAAATAATATTTGGGGGGAGGGGGTTATCCAGCGTTACATTGGACCTTTGGAGTGTCCTTGCCATGATGTGGCTTCAGTCTCTATAAGTTTTGCTATGAAGTTGCTTTTTAGAGCTGCTACTGTCCGTTCCAGTGATCTTCAAACTTTGGACTGGTTGGCTGCAGTCAGTTCACTTTGTGGTCAACATTTCTTGTGCCAGTAATGCATACGGGTTGCCATCAAATAATTACGCATTCACAAGCTTACCTCTAGAACAACTCGCCGTCTGTATGTATCAACCACATCTCCATAGATGACCCATGGATTGGAGACAATAGAGATAAAACACAGTAGCAACGAAGTTTTTGTTTCCATCTCAACAACTTTATACACCTGGTTTTTATTTTTTTTTCCTCCGTGGAATAGTCTTCACCAGAAATGGCGTCTTGGTTTTTGCCGAGTCGATGGTTATTGATCGACTCGGGTTCTTTCCTTTGTGAAACACTTTGAGTCTATTGTAAGAGTTCACCAGTGCTACAGAGTCCTTTAGAGACGAAAGGCAAGTGAAGACATATAGCGATGAAGCAAATCGATAATTAACTGGTTTTATCCTCCCTGTGGTTGTACCTGTCGCACTCTTGCGCCATTCCCCACGGGTGCACGAAGAGAGGCTTGTAACGCTTTTGTATGAACATAATTTCAATGGCCAAAACTAATTTTGCAAGGTAAAAAAGTTATATCTCTATGCCTGTGGATTCTACCTTCTCAGAACTATGGAGAATCTGGTGTGCTCGTTAAGAAATCGTTACTAAAGTGCCTAGCGATCTAGTTCAGCCCACAACAGTTAAATTTAAATTTATGGTGAACTGATTGATATGTCTTTCAGAAAGCAATTTCCTAATCTTCACATTGATGATGTACCCTTTTTTGCTTGAAAATTTCACAACTCAACATCCTTCGCTCGAGGGATGTTGGCTGCATTTACCGTGTGCTTGGCTTCCGTGGTAAGCCTACGAGGGGAAACTTAAACAGTGTCAGGTTCGGTAAGACACATCCAGACCACTTCGTGCTAAAATGCCGCCCTCAGTCGGTCACGTTTTACCAGCTACTTTTCACTGGTGCACAGCTCATTGACTTGCCGGTTCTGCGCTGTTAGCGCTTAAACATGTGTGAGTTTCGTACAGCGAACCCGCTAAGGTACGGTGAGAACAGGTGAATTCAACGTCTTCACATGCTGCGGATGGGCCAAATCTGCTCACTTTCTAGATCGCTGTGACGTGCTCCACTGTTCGTTTGTGTCAACATCAATGTAGACAGATGCCGAAATTCTGTAGTTTGCTGTCCCTTCATGGCACTGCGTAGACGAGTAAGTCAACATATTCAAAGTCTTGTTGAAGTTGAACATGTTGAATGAGCATGAGTCAATCGACGTCAGTTATCATTATGTTTTCCTTTTTGCACATGTAGCTCAATGGTTAAACCACGGAGGAACAAGAACACATGCATGAGTTAACTCTCACGTACATGTACATGGTATAGGCACCACTACTAGTACTTTGTACGCATACACGTAAACGTACAGTGTACGTGTACATGTACGTGTTCATGATTCCACCATGATCACCATCCATCATGTCCAACCATGTCCGTGGTCCAACTTCCAGGTAGGACGGATGTTGGATGTTAAATAAACATAAAATTGCACTTTTCGGTGTCACCAACCCCAGCCTAGCTTAGCAATTTATCAATTTCTACTGATGATTTTCTTGTCTGGGAAAGAGTTCCATAAAAATATATGAACAACACTTTATGAACAACACTTAATTTGATGCCAGCTTGTACACAAACCTATGAGACTGAAAAACCTAGGCCTAAGTGTTTTCAAGTAAATGCTTCAGAATTTTCCTTCCTAAATTTCACTTTTGGGGACATGTTGTCAATTTCTGACAGCTGTTGTAACATTTAAGGGCAAATTAGAATTAGCGTTGTTTTTTCGTTGGGCCGTTAAAATGTACAATGTACCCTCGATCCTCCTATTTCTGTGCACCTGGGCTTTGAAACAAAATTGCCAGAAAACTACAGTGTAGTTGAAATTTTTCAGAGCTGATTTTTATTTCTGCAACTTACAGTCTGTAACTGTAGTCGAAGCAGTTCACATGAAAGAGTTACTTCTTTTTGTGCCCAGGAGTAGGTAGCTCTTAGTGGGTTCAACCATGTGTGTGCAAAAATTCCTGCCTAAATCTACGCAGCTGGCCGCCTTTGAAATGTATGGTAGCCAAGACATTGCTACACAAGATATATTTTTGAAAGGGTGAGTCCTGGTGTTTGGTATTGTAACAGGACATATTCTTTGAGTTTTTAAAGGAATTCCAACATAAATAGAACTGCTTGAGCGTCAAAAGCTCCCTGTTAACAAGAAAAAGGGCTAATTGTTCATGTAGCGACAGGAAATTCTAATTAAGGGTTGCTGTTCAGCCCTGTGTATGGTGCTACCTCGCCACACATTTTCCCAGCTATGCCAGCTGTCCAAAATATTCATAGAAATGTCACTGAGCTGAATGTGTGTGGCACTTACAAGGATAATGCCAGAAATAAGGGGTCCATTTTTTGTGTGTGTCCCTGTTGCTTCTGACAGATGATTTTGTAAGTTCAGAACACATTTGATTTGAGTGATGAGCAGAGTGATGAATTAATTCAAATTACCTGCCAAACATATTGTAATAGTTTGAAACCAATTCCGGTGTCAATTCCATGTCAAATAACAGAGGTCACCGCCAGATGTAACAGGGACACAAAAACGTCACACTTTTGGACCCCTAATTTCTGGAATTACCCATAAATAAGTGCACAGTGATGCTCAACTTGAGAAAGGTACCCTCAGCAAAAAGAGCATAGATCTACATGTACACCAGCATTCTATGTATCCACATATTCGGTTATGTGACATCCATTAAAAGACAGTGAATGCACAAAAATGTATATTTTATCCTCAAGCCATCCAGATCGAGTAAAATCTGGAATCGTGAATTACAAGTATTTTCAAGATGTACATTAAGTTGGGGAGATGCCAATCATTGTCGTGGGTTCGAGTCCCACCCAAGCAGACTTGTGAATTTTCTCATAAGCTCCCAGACAAGCTTCGAGTACACAGTGTTTGTGCGTATACATGTTGATGTAAGGGCAAAACTAACCCGTAAATAAAGTTTTGGAGTTGAGGTGCAGATTTCATAGAAAATATGCTGTCTTGGAAATGCCCCATCTATGGTACATGTACGTGTATGTATACACGTATCTGCACGTCTGACAACAGTGCCTCGTTTTTGTACAGTGTACTCAAAAATTGACGGCAAAAATACACAGTTTTGTCCCTCACCAATCCATCCACCAACAGGGCTGGCCGATTTAAAGTACCTCAGTGTTGATCGCCGATTTAACTTGTGAGTTTAAAGCAACATGATTTGAATCAAACTTTTTAATTTTTTGGCAAAAGGTTGTGATTTTTGTTCATTTTTCCCACTGATTTGTAATTTTTCTGAGGTTTTGTTCATTGTTAATGACAAATACCATTCTGTAAGCCCTTCAGTGTCTACGGTGTTGATATTAAGAACTACTCGTTTTTGTCCAAATACATGTATGTGTAGTGACGTGTTTTGATTTCAATCAGCTTTTTGATTTCAAAGCATGATTTAAAACATGAAAAACATGATTTGACGTAATACAATTTAAAGCATTCCACTATGAATTTAACATGGAAAGCATTTTTGTATGCTGGTACATAACTATCTTTTAGCTCTTCTTCAGATAAGAAATTGGTCATTTTGCAGTGAAAGCAAAACGCACCAACTGTTCACGATACATTAAGTTAAGTTAAAATCAGGCTCATTCATCACTGTACTGAACACACAGGAGACAGATTACCATGAACAAACCTGCAGGGACACATGTAAAAGAGAAATAACATTAAAAAGTCATTTGAAATATGTACCGATAGCTAGGCTGCTTTTTACAATTCACCACATTGACTGCCACGCATAATTTTAAAGGGGTGTTCCATTTGCTTAGCTTTGTACGCATGCGCATGTGCTTAATAGTCACCTTTCACGTGTCCTTTGAGATGTTTGAACATGAGCAGTTTACACATCTATGTACATGTGTGTCCGCCACACTGTGTTCGTCGTTGATGCCAGTGTGTTCAATTTACATTACAATAGCCTTTCATTTCCTATGAGTATATACTCATAATTTCAGAATCCAGACTTACACTTAGTCGGCAGTCAACGTGTTAAGCTGGAGCCTGGTAGCATGTAAGCACGTTTAAGTACGAGTACTTGTGAGTATGTCTTGGACCATATGTATGTGGTCAATGACTTTCTCTTTGTGGCTTTCAGTGTCCAGCATTTACTGTCCCATGATGAGTTCGTGTCATATTGTTCCGGGCGCTTGCGGAAATGATCAATGTTCCCCAGTGCCTTCCATGTGAGTGTGTGTGATGTCAAATGGTCTCAAAGTCTCTGCATATTTATTTGGGAGTACATGTATCTACAACGTGTAATGCATTATGCACGAGAAGAGTTACTATGTACCAACATCGTAGAGAATTGTAAAGAAAATAAACCTTCTTGGTAAACAGGTACCAAGTACCGGTGCCGTGGTAAACAGTGCTCATGGCTTTGCCACTTCCACTTGTCTTTTTCCTGTTACCTCTGTATACATCTGGGATGCCATGGTTTCATGTTGCCGCTGTACTAGTGTCTGGGGTACCGCATGCGCCTTGAACAAAGGCTGAATGAACCCCCTCCCCCCAAAAAATTCCTGGATCCACCCCTGAGGTAGATGCACAGTTGCATGAAGTAGAACTTTGCCTAAGGGAGGGAAATGCAATTGACCTTGGTGTTGTGACTGCAGGGGATGTGCTTAATGGTCTAGTGGGTCACACACCATGGACTTACACAGTCAGTGTGAGTCAAATACATGGGCAGGGTGTGTAAATGAGGTTCACCTGGACCCCCCTCCCCGCCCCCCAACAACATTTATTTGGGAAAGTGACTAAGGTCTTAATTAACAGTGGGTTTAGGCTCAAGGCATGTCTCTTACCACAACCAGGACAATGCAACAGCAGTAGTGGACCAGTGGTACACATTACAGGCTGCATGATACCATGATGCAGTAGATCACATGCACTTACATATACATACATGTACATACTGTACATGTATAAGCATGTAAGCTGCATATTACATGTACACGTATGTGTGGACACCTAAGATGTACATACATGGACACATCTAATTATAAACGTGACACTTTAATACATGTATATCAGGAGGGAACTGTATCAGTTGAGAAAGCAATCAACCCTGTGATGGAATGTAACACCTGCTTACTTGCAGAATCTTGGACTCTTCTATCACGTACATGTAACCCTGTCCTCTTAAGTATTTCTTGTTTTATTCATGCTTTGAGGAGATTGCTTCCAAATGTATTTGGCCCAAAAATGGTCAGATTCAGACATTTAGTCAGTTATGGAAGACCTCACTAACCTCTTCTGAGTGGCCGTGATTTGATTGTAAATGTACATGTACGCTACATGTACATGTACACCGAAGCACACATGTTCACATATCCACAGGAAACCTTTTGTTTTCACACATACAGTGTACGTGTACATGTACAAGTAAAGGCCACACCTTTACACACATGTAAAGACCTTACCAACCAAATGCAACATGGTCTCCGGGGATGCCTGCGGAAAGATGGTGCACTGTCGGTAAAGTTTTGCAGGTGGAATATCTGCAGTCACAATCAAAGGTCAGAATGCAATTCCAATTGGAGCAAGGCCACCATCTGTTTGCAGCTTAGGAGACCCAGCTGTAGAAATGAAATTTTATACGTGAACATGTACATGCGGCTTTAAAAAATGTCCATTGATCGTAATACCTCAGTCAGACAATAGACGAATCCAGCAGGCATTCTCGACTGTCCCTTCGATGGCGGAAGGTGTTGTGATATCAGCCATTGTATATTGCAAGTTTTCTGTAGCAGTCATTCTGAACAATTCTAAAAGGAATACCTTCCATTAGTGAAGAGGTCCATTTGATAATACCTATAAAAGGTATGGCACATGTGAGTTGACCTCCATGTCAGATGAGGTCAGTGACACTCTGGCACGTCTGAGACTCTTGAACATGAGAGATGTTGACAAGACATCATCAGACATCAGTGCCGAAAAATGTTCTGTGTGCCCCCTGAACTTTTTCCTCAGAGGGAATAAGAATTATCCACGCCCTGTACAGCATTGCTGTTTAGAAAATGTTAAGTTTGGATGACGTTTTGGCCGACTATTCAGAGTACTCTTAGTGAGAAAGATCGACTCCTCTTTGCATGTGTTGTGCCACGTACATGTACCTGTTGCACTTCCACAG
The DNA here is from genome assembly GCF_054643075.1 of Acanthaster planci. Lineage (NCBI taxonomy): Eukaryota > Metazoa > Echinodermata > Asteroidea > Valvatida > Acanthasteridae > Acanthaster > Acanthaster planci. The sequence goes on along the minus strand of NC_141785.1, from coordinate 15,563,613 downwards.
TTTGTGACATTTTGCAGATCGGTTTTCTTGCAATTCCATTCAGGCCTTTCGACGTGTGCTCCTGTGGCATGGATGCCCGCTTCTCAAGATGAAGCATTGTTCTCTCAGTGCTGTTCTTTGACACATGGGAAACCAGCGTCCAGTGAAGGGCTGCAGTCACGACGGTTACAGCTAGTGGAAGTGCGGAGTGAGACTTTCTACTTGCATCTGTTGCAATGCCTGCAAGACTGTCTGGTAGGACAGAAAAAGGACACACCTGACTGTCTTTCAAAAAATTGGTTGTATCAGTGTGTATTTAAGACAGGTTTTTACCTTTCCCCCACAAGTTAGTAACGTGATTACTGATGGCGATGGAATAAAACCCCAAATGAAGTGATGGCATACATGTAGACGTGCCTCACGAATGACATGAGATGTCAGAATTTGTGCTTTTTTGTACCTGATATCCTCTGGATCTCACTATGAGGAGAACCATGGGACGCAGTAAACTGCAGACTGTCATTACTGTGCTGGTTACAGCCACGATTACGTACTTTGTCATCCAAACAAACTGTCCAGTGGACAGACAACACAATACTGTCATGATGCCCAAAGAAGCAAAGCATGCCGTTTACGACGAGCAACAACATGAGTATGTGTACGACAAAGATATGCCGCTGATTTTCATCGGTGGGATGCCCCGGAGCGGCACCACCTTGATGCGTGCCATGCTGGATGCTCACCCGGATGTCCGATGCGGGGAGGAAACCCGCCTCATACCCCGACTGCTCAGCATGCGTGCCCAGTGGATGAAATCCTCGAAGGAGCACGGCCGGCTAGTGGAGGCGGGGCTCACCGATGACGTCATCGATGACGCGCTGTCTGCATTCATACTGGAGATCATCGCCAAGCACGGCGAGCCAGCGCGGCGGCTGTGTAACAAGGACCCCTTCGTCCTGAAGTCCATGGTCTACCTCCACCGGGTGTTCCCTAACGGCAAGTACCTGCTCATGCTGAGGGACGGCCGGGCCACCGTGCACTCCATCATCTCCCGCAAGGTCACCATCACGGGCTTCAACATCGAGAGCTACAAGGACTGCCTGACCAAGTGGAACCTTGCCGTTGAGAACATGTACAATCAGTGCATGCAGCTGGGACCGGACGTCTGCCTGCCGGTGTTCTACGAGAAGCTGGTGCTGCATCCTGAGGAGTGGATGCGGAAAATCCTGGCATTCCTGGACATTCCTTGGGATGACAACGTGCTTCATCATGAGGATACAGTGGGAAAACCAGGTGGCATCTCACTCTCAAAGTAAGTACCTGTACGACTTTAAGTACGGTACATTTAGTTTTAAGCACATGCACGCCAATACACATCAACTTGAAAGCACTGTAGTAGTGTAGTCTTGCAACTGCACGTGCCCAGTAACAAGCAGTTCGCGTGCGCAAGATCTGCCTTGTCAATGTGGTCTCGTGCCAAAACTCGCAGGCATTCTTTGTTCCCGAAGGGCCTTACTTTTTGAAACACAGTCAAACCTGCCATTGCGGGCACCTCACTCCCGCCGCCACCTGGCTAAACTGGCTGCCTTTGCTCGGTCCCAGTTTGATTCTCACATAAACATACCGTAACCTCATCTTGCTATTGCAGCCACTGCGTAACACGACCTGCGGCCAACCCAGATCAAAGATGTATGTAGAGTTGTGTGGGTTTCTTCTTGTCGTTCTGGTGTCATGAGCGCAAAAGAATTTGAAAGAAATATATGTAAACTTAAAGTCTCTGTTATACATTTATTTGGTAAGGAGGGTTAGAGTGAATGTCTGTGGGCAAGCACAGAATGTACGCATATGTATGTACATGTCTATAAACATTGTGAGCATGTATGTATTCATGTGTACAGCCTTGCTACATGTATAGTGACCACCTGCTGTGATAGTCACGTTCGTCTGGTACTGCAGGTGGCCACTACATGTACATCAAGGTTTGACGGTACTAAACTGGCTCATTACGCACTGGAATGAACTTTGGGTAATTCCACGCAAGAGTGGAAATTCGTCGGGCTGTTGGCCGTGCATAGTCCCTTTCGGACAGACGTCTCTACTGATTGATGTCACAGTTTGCTTACATGTACCTGTGTGCTGTCCTATGTATGGTTTTCGAAAGATCACGAGAATGCATTGCGTTGTGGCGTCTGATTGTGCAGTTGCCTGTCGCGATCGTAGTGTACCAGTTTTCACATCATGCTGTCGCATGTTTCCTCAGTGGGGATTAATACTGTACATTGCAGTTTGATGTGATGGGCATGATGTGATGGGAAATAAGGCTCTTTTTAATGGGAGGTTTTTTTTTGTTTAAATAGGAAGGAGAAGTCTACTGATCAAGTAGTCAAGCCAGTCAACCTGGAGGCTCTGACGAAATGGGTTGGGCACATTCCAAAGGATGTGATGGACAACATCGAAAAAATTGCGCCCATGTTGGCCAAGCTGGGCTACGACCCGCGGGCCAACCCACCCAACTACGGCACGCCCGACCGGCGCGTCCTGGAGAACGAGGACAAGATCAGGGAAAACCCCGACCGCTATGCCCAGAATGTCCGGCAGGTCATGGAGCGGCCGGATAAATTGAAGGCTGCGCCACCCCTTGGAGAGGGGGAGAGGGGCAGGGGCGGAGCCAAACACCTGCCTCCCGACGAGGCTGTCATGGAGGGCTACGCGGGCGATGACCAGGGCAAACCAAAGGCCAACCCACAGAATCCCTACGGGAGGAGACGGCCCAAAAATCCAAAGTTTGCACGCCGTGCCGAGGCACCATACCCCAACTAAATAAGCCTTTTGCGAGTTAACTTTGACCCAAATCTGGTACACTGAGTTCTTTAAATTCACCTGAACAAAACAACTTGAATTCTCCATACTAAAACCACTGTTGCTATACCTCATGATTTGGGGCAAGCTTTTGCTTAGTTACATAAGAGATGCCTTGCAACAATACACTATTCTCAATGGATAAGAAGGGCACAGAGGAACCAGTCCATTCCAGAGATGGTGGTCGCTATGCGAAAGCTTGCCCCGAATCACGAGGCATAGCAACAGTGTCTTTAGTCTGGGGAATTCAAATTGTTATGTTTATGTGCAGTCAGATAACTCAGTGCACCAGATTTTATTCAAATTTAACTCGCAAATGGCTTATTGGGAAAACAAAACTAAAAGCTCTTTTGAAATCAAAATGTAAAAACATGTGGTATTGTTTTGCTATAAGAATCAGTATTTTTTATATATACCTGTACATTATTTCACAAGGTGCAATATTCGTACATGTACAATATACATGTACGTTTTGTTTCACAGAATCACTGTTTTATTTCTACTGGACCTTGTTTAGACAGATCCACCCATCACATGTTCATTCTGCCACCGTCCTTTCTCTTCTGCTTGTCTCATCTGATGTTTACATGTTTTGACATGTAAGAATGTAGTGTGTACATACATGTGTGGATTTAGAGACAGCCATGCAACACTGTAGTGTGTGAGTTGGCCTAGGATACTTCAACTGGTAATGTCTATGTAGGCATTTCACATGGTAGTGTACAGGATAAAGCCCCCCCCCCAGTCCAGTGGAAATTGCATTTAATTTAACCCTTGTTTCTACTTGGGCCTGGCTTACGACTTCATATACCAGTACCCGTCAGTGGGTGTGCCCGGCTCCCATCAGTAGACTTAAATCCGCGTACTGTGTGTGAAAACTGATGACGCACACCCAGGGGTTCACAAGAAGCTGGGCACACGCTACATGTAAGGTGGCCCCACCCCCACCAACATGTATCCAAGTTTTCGAGTTGGGGGGGTGGGGGGGGAGTTGGAATTTTTCTCTAAGGAGCGCCCAAGTGTTTCATCCCTACAAGAATCCTCAACTGCATCGTACTTCCCCATTCCTGCCTTGGAGGGTTTCTAAAGTGTTGGTGCTTTCAATTCCTAAAAGAAAGTAACATGTCTCAGAGGACACCCCCAACCCCCGCACTCAAGTGTGTATTTGCCTGCAACTGGGGACCCCCTATTGTTCCTCTTTTGTTTGTTCTTTAAGACCACCGATATGTTTTTTACACAGTTGTCAATCGGGGACCCTCTGTCAATCGGGGACCTTATTGTCCTCAATTGTTCAGGGTCCCCAATTGAATGCAGAAACAAACTCGGATACACTAATGACCTCACCCCTACAATTCTGCCCTCTTTTCCACATTGTGCCAATTTTTACAGTGATTCAGCTAACTGTCTCTGTCAAGTTTCTTAATATTCGTGCTGCTCATGTCAAATTTGTCACTTTAAAGACCATACAAAATGCAAAGATAACTTTTGATCGCGTATTGTACATGTACATGTGTACATGCATGTGTGTATGTATATGCAGCTTTTATTCATCAAAGGATGTTTTTGTTTGTAAGGTTGAGACACGCGCCTGTATGTACCGTGACTCTTTTGTACAACGATCTGGTATGGAGAACCTGTCAAGCCACTGAAATATTCTCCAATTGACCATGCAAGTTTTACTGTCACCGTTGAAACCTTTCAATGTGCGCACAGAACTTGGAGCATATACTTATCAAGCTGCGCAAATCGTCACTTCATGGGCACGGAACAGATGAAAGTCATTATCGTAAAACTGCCTTTGGACTGAAAAACGTCTTCCGCGTCCTCATGCCCTAAATGCCGTAATGTGCAAACGGCACGTGTACGTATTGCCCACACTTAAAAAACTCTCCTGCAATGAAAAACGATGATTGATCGCTTGCTCATTTGCCACTCCCTCTTTCTTTGTGTTGGTTTCTTAAACTAGAGTTGGCTCCTCCCACCTTTGAAGAGTGAGTCGTCACTCGTTAACCATTTGGTGATGAAGTACCCCCTCTGTCCTTTTCAACTGTTGCCATGCGGCTGTTTTGTTTAAAGTGTAGCTGCAATTAATTTTTCCGAGAACACAAGTTTTCTGCCACTTTGTACTCTTTTTTTAATGTGTGGAAACTCTTTTGCATTCACATTTTTGTTAAATGCACCGAAAGGTGCACTTTTTAAACCCTCAAAATTATCCATGCTGTAATGGATAACGATGTCCTCCTCTAGGGAAGATACAGTTCTGTGCATTGGAATTTACTCACCGAAAACTTTTCAGAGAAAGGGATTGATGATTACTTATTGCGCTGTACGTAAACAATGAATCACCAAAGGAGAGAAAACCGAGTCCAGCAAAATCTACAAAGAGTGCGGGACTTTTTGTGGGCACACCAATGTAGCATTGAGGATCTCTTCCTGAGATGACATCACAGTTTGGTCATGAATATGGAAATGTAATTAGCATAAAATCCCAAAAGGCAGTACATGTGTAAAATGCCCTTTGAAATAGTGAAACCAAAGTTGAAAATGAGGTTAACTGAGACACAAAGGGGCATTTTGAAAGTTCGTGTGAAAATAAATTGGTTACAGCTACCCTTTAACAGTTTCTTCAAGTGGAAGTGATTGTGTAACTGGTGGCATTTTTATTTAAAACATCCCCCAAGTCCACGTTGGTTTGGCTTTTATCAATTTAACATTTTCTTGGGCAGGACAATTTAAGGTTTGAGGCACTTTCAACACGCTGCTAAGCCTATGCATCGTTTCTTCAGATTACTGAATAGTTTTCTTTTATGTGAATAATTTTCCCCCACATAGTGACAGTTTCAGGACTTTTTGTTTGAGAATGAACTCAAATATTTATTTCCTTCACATCATCAGCACTCGACGTAGTAATATTGAGCGTTTCTGATCAGTAAAACTGTGTGGCTGCCTTTGCATAATTTGAACTGGAAGCACGTGACGCGTGGTCGTGGGTCTCAGCCGGCGCCAAACTTGCTGATGGGTTGGAGAAATGACTTGTAAATGTCCAGCGCTTTCGTTCCACATAACGATTTCTGAATTCCGTCAGCAGTTCTTCACATGTAGGACGTGTTGTGGAATTTTACCGGTTTATAAAGTGTTGCTTAAATCGAGAGGACACACATCAACATCTCTGAACGTCACGCGTGGCTTGTACATGACTGTTTAATTACGGTTACGGTTGTGTAGGATTCATAAAAATGATTGTATCATATTTTATTCTAAAGGCGCGGCCTACATCAGCTTAACGTGCTTAACGTGCTTAACGTGCTTAACGTGGAGTATTTGTTAAATGCAAAATCTACTGAGTATAATCCTCGGCATTTTTTGTAGCCAAGGTGAAAGTCATTTTAAAATTGTTGTTACCATGAAACCCTTAATATGTACACTTCCTAATTTCCCCAATGTGCGTTCCCTGCGTAAAAGCCCTAGGTGGTCGTGTTGATCGTGTATGATCACGTATGGTGTGCAGAATTGCCATTTATCCCGAAATAGAAATATCTCAATTACAAATATTACAAATAGAGATATCTCTATTACAAACGGAGATATTTCTATTACAAATAGAGAGATCTCTCTAACAGACGGAGATATCTCTGTTTCGCTATTAACTGTCGCTATTAACTGAACTTCCCTAATAGTTTGTAATGACACCTTGTACCTATCTGGTATATTTCAAGGAAGAGAAAGGAATTTCGATGACGTCATGATACAGCTGAAAGCCATAACAAAAATTCTAAAACGTACACCTCATTCCGATCAGGAGATACCCCTAAATGTACCTCGAACGGAGTGTGTTTTTAGTAACACTTTGATATAAAGGGGAGAATTTTATGATGCCTCTTTTAATTTTGCATGTGTTTTATCTGTTCTGCAGATATACCCTCATGAACAGATATTAGAGGGTATAAAGGAAGGTAGGCCTATTTTTAATCGACTTTTAAACGATGTTGTGCAGTGATGTTCTCTCAAATTTCAAAAAGTTAGACTTTTGAAGAACAAAGTTAACTGGATGGCACGTGTTTGAGGCTAGGCCTCCCTCTTCAAATTTTAGGCATTTGTGATGTGTTTGTAGCTATCAGTTCCTGATGTTTTCTAGAAAGTTATTTTTTACTTTGACATTGCCGGAGCCAAACTCACTTTCTTGTTGATGGGCTTTCTGTGATGTCGTTTTTTAATAGTCATTGAATGCATCGGGACATTCATGTTCATTTTACGGTATATGAAATATCTCTTAGTGCGTCTTTCGATTGATCCACCATCGTACACGTGTACGTTATAGATCGCAAAAAAAAGCACGTCAACCGGAATTGGTGTTCGGTCTATGTACCCAATCCTGCTCATTCCCTTATCTGAGACTGATGACACCAACACTGCAGTGGAAGTATGACTTTTTTTTCATGAATAAAAGATTACACAACCGATATGCGTGGTAAGGCTGCATGTAGTTATCATTCGATCCACCTAGTTTGAGCTTGAACAGCAGACACGCCCAGAGACCATACCAGTCCTGAGAAACCTGCATTCCAGGGAAGCCTCATTCGAGTGTAAACAATCAAACCTGATCCCTTTTTGTGTAGCAATTCTTGCCGCTGATGTTATGGTTGGTAATCAATCGCTATCGCTTTGTTTGGCTCTGAAGGCAAACAACAGCTGTTTCAAACTAATCTCAGATCCCAGAACAGACTCGGTCAGAACATGGAGGGAGGACACAGGAGTTTGAACAGCCCGGGCGATAACATCTGGCCAATAAGTGCTTTCTGGCATGGCAGGTATGCCCATAGCCAGGGCGCAGCGAATGCTTGCTATGCACCACCTGTTTCACAATCATAAGTCCCCTTTGTACCCCATGATCGTCTCCGTAATTTGTCGCTGGTAATCTGCATCCTCAAACGTTGTGTACTGAAGTATAGGAAATTGAATATTCATGATATCGTTGGTGTCTCGTATGGCCTGACAGCAACATCAAATTTAATGCTTGCGCAGTTGCTTGTACTAGGCTGTGTGCCCTTAGTGTCATGTGCAGTTACTGCCCCTATCGAACGCTTTCTTCTGGACTTAATTTGAAATAAATAGCCAAGTTGTTTATAAGATTTTGTGTTTTATTTGAATCATTTTTACTACGGAAGTTACACAAAAGGGTATTTTATGAAATCTCATGATCACTCCTTGTGATGAAACAGTGCATTTCGTTTTTCGAAAATTTAACTGTTCTGTGGTAGTCAACATGTTGGTGGCCAGTCTTAGCCAAATTCGTACAAAGACTTTGAAAACTGATGTTTTGGAGTGACAAAATAAAATTACAAACATTTCATGAAAAATGGTAAAGTGCATCAAAATCTTTTAAAAAAATATTTCACGACGGCAAAAGTAAATCTAATGTCATATGTTTTTTTCTTTCTATTTCATGTTCACTGATAATTTGTAGTTAATTGCAAAGAAAACACTACAATATGGTCAAAAGCTGCTGGCATTGCTGGCACAGTGGCAGTGTTCAGTGTGGTGGGGTGGTTGTGAGCTGGGTTATGCCTCAGCTTGTCGGGGGGGGGGTGTTTTGGCGACCCCTAACCAGAAACATTATCAAGGTGGTCCACAAAAACAAAGGACCTCACATAGTTACGTCATCCGAAGGAGCTGAAGGGCAAGGTAGCAGATAACCTTGGTGATGAACGTCATTTTCACAACTAGTGTGCCGATTGTGAGTGCCACGGACATGTCCAGCTCGTTGCGACTTCAAATTTAAAGCCGTAAAAACTGGATTAAAGCCACAGAGGTTCTGATGCAATGCCACCGCGGAAGCGAAGGGACAGTCGTTTCAAACCTCCCCCGTTCCGTCGAGGTCATTCTTCATATTCCGAAAGAGTTCGGCGTGAGACGTCCTCGCCTTCTCCTCCACGAAGCTGCAGGTGATCCACATACACTCCAAGGTGAATTCCTCGCGCACTAGCGTGCCCACTGCAGCACCTGCTGTGCCTTTGTTGGCAGCCAGAGTCCAGGTGGAAGTCCCTTTTGTTCCCCCTATTACGGCTAGTTCAATAACCAGTTCTCTGTTGGGTCTGCAGTGGAAAGGGAAATGTACAACTTAATCAACGGACACTACCAGAGCTGTAGTTAGCTGCTGCCAACCGCTTTTGACGTTTTACGGACGAATGCTTGCCACACAAAATACATGTACTTGTATAAGTGTTCCATGGCTGCTAAGAGCGAATTTCATGTGCATACTTTGAGCTTTGATACATTGTTAATCAATATATTTCTTTGATTTGTCGGGGTAAAAAAAGGAGATGGACCATCTTACTTTGTCAGTTTAGTTGTTGCATCGAAGGTGATGGGTATGTGAAACCCAAAGGGTAGAGGTACAAGTTCTCTCGTTCGGAAGGTTCGCACTTCGATTCCATCATCAGTCGTCCCTGAGTGCAATAATTCCGTCTCTTTCGGGCTGAAATTAACAACAAAAAGATGAGGCATAATACTCGAGCCTTCATGCCCATCAACATTCTACGTTGAGTGACGGCCCAGTTCTGATACCTTTACTAGCCAAAACCAGGCATTGGTGCAAGCACACTGCCAGAATTGTATTGACTCGAAACAATGAATTGACTTGGTCTGACTCCGGTCATTTTTTGGCGACTCGACTCGAGTCCTGACGGGCACCGGTTGATGACTCGACTGGGGTCATGGTGAGCCAATGACTTGACTCGAGTCCCTCATCAGAAGACCGGACTCGAGTGAAATGTCATTGACTCGAGTCCCAAAAATAAAAGCTAACTTCTTGCGACAAAAAAATCCAATGACTTTACAGTGTCGGTTTATATTGTTTACATCACCTGTTGTCATCAAGAGCAAGATTTTGTATGAATGCAATGTAGAAACCCAAAGATAAAATTTAAAAATGCCCCAAATTACTTCCTCTCTTGTTTTTATTTATCGTACTGTGTTCAAATATTGGTGACCCAAATTGACTCGACCTAAAGACTTGACTCGACTTTTGTGCCTAATGACTCAACTCGACACGAGTCACAACGCTACAGTGACTTGACTTGACTCGAGTCACAAAAATTAATGACTCGTTTCAACTCTGCACACAGGCTGAAGTTTCATTCTTTCCAACTGACCATAATGGACCAAGTGATTTAGACTTAATTCCATCCATTAAATCGATTTTGAAAACTCATTCAGATCTATGAAATACTTTTCACTCCTGTGAGTCTGGTCCTTGGTTTCAGTAGTACGATTCACAGATAAAAGTACACTGGGATTTCTACGCCACCGCGAACTGTGGTCAGTAGTTCTAGGCGAACGGTAGCCAATAGTTTCAGTACAATCCGCGTATTCCCACCCGATAGCTATTTTATGCCCATGGTACGGTAAGTCACTTACACAGGCTGGCGTTCGGGCAGCCTGCGGGCGAGTTGTAACTATTCGTAATGTGAGGTTTCTGGGAAAACTCGACCTTTTCCTCGGATGGTTTACTCGTAGGGCCATATACTTATGGGTCCAGTCCACTAATTCAAGCCCCATTGAAAACAGTGTAAAATCAGCACCGTTCAGGGCCCAATAGCATGCACGCCAACATCCCTGAGATTTCTGAAACACAAATGAAATTCTTGTCTGGTCACTTATCTTTCAATTTCTTTTCAATTTTTTGTGGGTTAACCAATTACATTTTTAATTATTCCCACAAAACAAAATCACCCCCCAAAAAGTGATTTTTCCGAAGTCTGATTGCAGCCATTTTTCAAGTGGCAACCCTCAACTTTCTCGGGCACTTAGGACCATTTTTCAACCGTAGTTTTCAGCCCTTCTGCCCTCATATGAAAGCTCAAAGACCCAGGGAGTTGATCCTGGCGACGATTTACACAATCTCACCATTTTGGGGGCCAAACAATCTCTTTTTTCAAAAGATACTGTGGGGGGGGCACTTTTAATGCTAATGAGCTGGTCAGAAATTCTCACTTGAATTAGTGGTCTGCACCCTTATGTTACGCCCCAACTATAGCGTAAGACCCAACTATAGTTGGGACAGTCCCAACTGTCGTGCTGCAGTTGGGCTGGCCCAACTATTGTTAAGCAATGGCTGTGGAAAATGTCTCAACATTATCCAAGTCAGTGTGTCTCACACTTGACACAATTATTCTAAAATGTGGCACTTCATCTGTTCATCTAGCCTATGACCAGTGACATGACATTTGTAAACAAAATGACTTTGGCACATGCTGGGCACATCATGCACACAGGACCTCTCTGCTGCAGTGTGGCCGGTCCAACTGTAGCACTCTAGTTAGGACGGGCCGAACTCTAGTTGGGACCGGGCCCCAACTATAGTTGGGATTGATGCTATAGTTGGGGCGTAACACTTACACATACTGATGGTACTTCTTGTGATTCCGTAAGTCAGCAATGAGCCGGTACACCTCCTCAGCCCCTCTCGCTACAGACATCTCAGTTGTGACGGTGAACTCGTCGTGCCAAGTGGCGACCCACGCCACCACCCCGGCCACCAGCCCAAAGATGACCAAAGCTCTCAATTTGCCAATTCCCGTGTTTGCCATTTTGCCGTCCGACGCTGGGCATCGAATCAGAATTAGCAAACTCGCTTCACATCGACTCCAGTGCTGACGAAAACTGTTCTTGTGGTTCGAGACAGCGGTTACGTGGCATGTGTGCGGACACGTGCAACTCGCTCAACCTTCAGTGATTGTTAGTCTAGGACCCGTGGAGATTCAGAACCCTGGAACTCATGTGTAAATACGATATAACAAAAGAGGCTTTGGATCAATATGCACCATGCGTCAAAGTCCAAAGCACTGTGTAGCCCCACCACTCTTGTTAGTGAACAGGCAGTAACAATCAAATCCAGAGTGCCTAGACCACAGTTGCAAAATGCTGGTAGGCGCCGCTACGACTTCTCGATTTCGCAAAAACGTGTAAAATCACTTATGAAATCACGTGAAGTATATACAAATACATCAACCTCATGCACGTGAACGTTTTCCACATCGTTCACTTCAATTTCACAGGCTCCGCTCTTTGGAATTAGTTCAACACATGCTCAGAAGAAATCAGAATTTGTTCCATTGCACCGCACGGCCACACTGCAAAAAGAAATTCATTTCACAATAAATAGGAGGACTACTTCATGGTCATCAAAAAAATTCTGAACGCGTACAATTCAGGAATTCCTTCAGGCTGGGATATGCTCAGATGGTGATGAGATTTGTCGGAGCTTTCCTCTGGCTTTGCATTCGTGAATTGGAAGAAAAGTAGAATTCGGTCAGCTGATGGAGTTCTTAAATCACCCGTCAGTATTGTTCACTTTGTAAACTGTGCAAAACTGCGTCAAAAACCTCATTGGGCCGACATTGGCCTGTCTATCCTCGTTTTCCAAGTGTTCTTATATCAATCAAGCAACATTTATATCCATAATGCCGAGAAATTCCAATTCAATACAACAGAATAAATTAACAAATATCAATATAATGAATATTATACACGTCGATAGACTGCGATTGGGGAGAAAAAACAATAAATTCATCGGCAATTATCAAGGCATCTGCCGAAGCCGAGGGATTATATGGAGATACCTTGACAAAAACTATAACAGAACATGTTTAGAACATATATAGCAATGTACTGAGGATTTTTCCAAAAAAATATGCTGCTTTTTTTCTAGGATCAGTGATCCAACAAAGTGGCCAGAAGTCAACGCGTTTGGGTCGTATCCGCATCGAAACCGAGGCTCTCTGTGTTGAGCTTCGTCGCGCGCGCCCGCAGAGTCGACGCAGTGTGCGGTTCGTAAGTGTGACACCACTTCAGTTTAAACCACGCCCACTGCGCAAGATACACGGCCATCGCAGGTACGTTGGTTCGCTGTAAATTGTCATTGTTTTTTCTTTTGATGTCACGTGTCGATTCATTCTGAAAGACTCTTCAACAAAAATTTGCAGCGTGAAAAGTCTGAATTTAACATACCTTTATGTATTTTGTGTCTTAACTCCTTACTTTCAATCGTCTGATCGTATTCAGAATTGAAGCTGACACGTACAGCCTCGTTTTCAAACGCGGAAGTGCGCAGATCGACGCTAAAAGCGTCGTATTGGGATCCCTCTATACTTTTCTTAATTGACCAATTACTAGCTTATACTCATGGTTGTAAATCCTGGGGGTGGGGGTATATATCCCCCACTTTTTGAGGTGGGGGAAGAGCTATTGAATCAACCGCCCCTTGTGGTGAGCCAATTAGAGTGGATGGTGAAGAATTTTTCAGACTTCCACTGAATAAAATGCATTCAGTTTCACTCAAAAAAGGATATTAAAAAGGCATAAATATGTCACTCTGAATACATAACTACAGATGTACATTAATATCATGAACATTGAACTTTATTAGAGTCATATAAAGTCAGCCTCCCCCAACTTTCATGTCATTTCCCCACCAACTTCCATCCCCCAATTTCCAGCACAGATTCGCGCCACCACTTACACTTCAGTTTCAAACGGTTCTAAATTTATTTACGACCTTGTACATTATGTACCACGGAGGCGTATAAGGTCCACTTGCAAAACAAAATTTTCTCCGCGGCGAGATCGTTTTTTTTTTTTTGTAAGTGGACCTTGTACACTTCCGTAATGTACAGTCGCATATTTCGAGTGGTAGGTTAAAGAAGATGGCCCAATTCGACAGCTTTTCGTTTATGATCTGAATGGCAGTTTCCGATAAAAGTTAAAACCACGATGAATGTCGTGTTGAAAATAATAAAACAGCAAAGACATCCCTTATTGTTTTACCAAAAAGTAATCTGGTTTTATTTCCTGTGTTACAGAGTAGAGCAAAGCTACAAAACTTTTATTTCAAGTATGTGCAGAGCTTGGCAAAGTTTTTACAAACAACATTGACAATAGGCCAGATACGTACAGAAGATAAGAGAAAGCGGAAATGTCTGATCTGGTGAAACCATGGAACTATTGGTGAAACAAGAAACAACGTAAACCAGAGCGACTGAATGCTGCGCATTCGATTTTGTGCTATTCTACAAAGCTGATTTGTATGGAAAGGGTGTATATGATATGTATGTCGGCTTAATGTTCCACCAAACAAACCACTTAAATTCAAAGCTCCAGAAACGGTCAGACAATCTGCGATGCATTATGTGAATAACTGATGGACTTAATTCACACGACTAATAAAGTAGACTTAACCGACTGTAAACTTACAGATTGTCTAGTTTATGTGGAAGGAAAGGAGTTTAGTTTGTCGATGAATTAGGTATTTTTGGGTTCGGCTTTGGCCCAGTAAACATACATAGTGCGATGACTCGAAATTTTGTTGTGGTCTAGCTTTTTTGTGTGTTTAAAGTAAATAAAGTGCCCACGTTCTTATAGTTTTCCTTTAGAAAAACAAACTAATCACAATGTTTGAAGCATTTCAAGTTCATGTAATTATCTATTACCATGTAGGTTTCACTTAAAGAGCACCTCAAAGGAGAACACGTTTTCTCTGATTTTATCTGTTCAAATAAATATGGAAGCATCCAAATCGAATGCAGTGTCATTTGTCTCCAAGCTCAACTATAACGAGCTTAACGGTTTTTTTCGGTTCATGCCAAGATGCGAATTCTGAATGTAGATTGCGTCATTCTAAGAAAATGAGGGGAACCCTCGCCCTATGTTCGTAGTAGACAAACCCTACGCATGCCAAATGATGCATGTTGACATTGTTTGGCATGCACAAGGGTTTATCCACTGCGACCTGATTTCTCAGAATGACGCAATCTACATCTTGGCATGAACAGAAAAAAAAGCCCTTTTAAGCTTGTTATAGTTGAGCTCTGAAGACAAATGACACTGCCTTCGATTTGGATGCGTCCATATTTATTTGAATAGATAAAATCAGAGCAAACGTGTTTTCGTTAGAGGTGCACTTTAATTGCGAGTTCCACAACGAGTTTGATCAAGGAACCTTGTTACGAAACATGAAATAATCATAGGAACTTGTCACACCTACATCAACATGATATGCACTGTATCAGACTTATCTTCCGCACATAGATTTGGTTGTGTTACATTCTGTTCGCTTAATTTCAAATTATTAATTCACAATACACAGGAGACCTGTGAAACTCTTCCTTATAGAAATGTGCAAAATGTAGTCATACAGAAATGGGACTTCAAACTTTTATCCAGCTTGGTTAAAATACCATCATGCAGACACTTGGGCGTATTAGCCATGAATGTAGGTCCAAATCCCATACTTACAGCCTTGGCAAGTTACCTCCCCTCAAATGGACAGCATTTTGAATAACATAATAGTTAGTTTTGCCCTGATTTGCAATGTTGCTTCACTGCCAAAGCAACACTGTACAAAAGTCAGCCCCTTCCCCTTATGGTTTTTATTATTATTTTTTTTTGGTGTGTGTTCTTTTTTTGACTGTACAATATTTACACTATTTACAATGATATCTACAATATATACAAAATTTTTACAATTGTCCTAAACCCCAAGGTTTCACCACTAGCTCGATGATAAGGGAACCAGACTGCATGCTTAATGAAAACAGCACACACAAATGTGCAGTCTGGTGACGGGGTAAGCCTCAGCATCAAAGGGTCAGATTGAGTCTATGGCTCACATAGAGTCTATAAGGACCGGGTTTCCGCCGAGTCTGTTGGCCATCACGTCGTCATTGGTCGCGCCTCAGGAAGGCCAGGTTAGATGGGGAAGGAACCCGATCAGTGGAGGTCTGGGATCCATAATCTCATCAGTGCTGGCTGGATGCCTGGGACCAATTCCAACTGCACACCCCGGACACCGCCTCTGGCTCGGGTCCTGCGGCTTCGGCCGTTGCGCCCTGGTCCTCCCCGGCCTGGGACGGCAACTGAACATCCGGGGCTTCCACCAGGTCGGGCATGTTCGCGAACAGCGTCGCATTCAGATTCTCCATGATCCAGAGCTGGGCCTCTCTCACGTTGGAAGGGGTCCCTGCAAACAGTACACCAGATAGGACGTAGAGATCAATTTCTGTACCTCCACGGTGGCACTAGGTTTTCTTGTTGGGATGAAATGAGAATGTTGCAGCTTCAAAAATACCTGTCAATTCCATGTGATGAAACTCCTCGCCAAAGTTGACCCATACTGCCACGTTACTAGCTCGTATTTCCTTGAGACATCGTGCCTGCAAGTGAGAACAGCAGACATTGGAATCAGGCAACACCGTCCTTTTACAAAATAATGTGGCAGCTCAGACCCAGACAATAGTGGAAAAGCAGACTCGAACTCTAACATGCATGAGCCTACGGACTTGAGCACATGAACCGCGCTCCACCTTAGCGTCTGTTGATTGTCTAGGACCATACTAAGACTCAATTCCAATCATGGCCGTAAACCCGGGCGGAGGGGGATATATTTCCCCCCACTCCACTTTTTGAAGGGAGGGATTGGCTACTGAATCCCCCCCACACACACACCTTTTTGTGAGGAGCAAAAAATTTAAAGCGGATTGTGAAGAATTTTTCGCACTTCCCAACAGCTTAAATGTTTTCAATATTAAACAAGAAGAAAAATTTTAAAAAGCCATAAGTATCCTTTGCATACTTATGGATAGTATGGTATCCTTAATGAATAGATGTACATCTATTCATTAACATCACCCCTTATATAGTGTATTTGGTGTCAACCCCCCCCCTGCTTTTCAAATTTCCATGGCTGGGTGGTCAGCCCCCCCCTCCCACTTTCCCCATACCCCATTCCCCCAATTACCTTACTGTGGTTTCCATCGTTCTGCAAACATTTTCGAGTTTGGACCTTCCGAAAAAGCTTCATCGTTGTACAGTTTGTCCTTTCAACAGAAACCATTTTGCCTTTGGATAAATATGATCTGGTCAACATGAGTTTCATGTTCGAAATCCAAAAGCATACCTGTTTTCCCACGATGCGTCCGTGATGCCATGGAAAGTACGAGTATTTAACACTGAAGAAGGGGGAATCGGAGAAAAGATGTCTTATCAATTCAAGATTCTATACTTTTATTACTCGTGTATTTTTTTCACCACTGAAAAACTAAAAACTCGACTTGTTATCGCTGTTTCAGATTTGGTTCGAATCTGAACAATTGACATACATACCTGATAATGTTCTCTGGCGATACGCGGTGTGCTATGTCCATGGGTTGAATTTCTTCCAAACCCTGTTATGTGTGAACAGAGGAACTGAAGAATTGATTTTTTCAAGAAATCATTCGCTAATTATTAGGAAATGAAACAAAAGGAAAATGATTAAGATGGAATACGAAATATAACTGACAGAGTCGTGTATTCTCACCGATTGTACCCGCTGATAGCACAGAGCTCTGGCTGACTTAACACCAGAAGATTTTCCTATGAAATGGAAGGAGAAAATTGAAGAAAATTGCTATTTGGAAATCTCCTCAGATCAAACCAGGGCAGGATTAAATTGACAATTAAACAAAACTGTAAACTATACCATTCTGCAGTCTTGAACTTAAAGAAAGTGTTGAAATCATACACGTGTAACCTTCTCCCCAGATAATTAAATGTGAAAGAATCTTATTAAAATGATTTGAAGAGTCTAAGCGGGAAATTTGGACACACTGATCCGTCATTAATCCCTCGAAAAAAAAATCAGTTGTTCTTCACTTTGTTTAGGTGTTTTACCTTCCAGTTTGAAGAAGTAATGTCGCTCATCCAATCTCCCGTACATAATGACAAGGTTGAAGTCATTCCTCATCGCCTTTACAATGGAGCCCTAAAGTAGGACAAATCCAGAGCCAAACAGAACACAAAATAACTTCGACTGGCTCTAGAATTAAGAAAAGACACTGACGATTCAACACACAAAAGCTAATTCTGGGAAGGTCTGTTTATGTCATACGCCTTTATTTTCTCATCAGGGTGAGCACTTGGGCAGGAAGATCCCCCAAAATTTCACGCAATTAGTCTTTAGAATCCATATTGGAAGAAACCTCCGCAGAATTCTGCAAAATCTGTCATATTCAGTCCATTTTCCCCCAAATATCTGGCCTACAGAAAACGAGTACCCACCTCTTAACAATACATGTGACTCTTATCCGTGTTCTTGGAAAAATTCGGTAACTTTTAATTTTTCAAATATTAACTTCAAAAAAAAGAGAACAGTACATCACTGGAGAGGAGGGCGGTATGCTGTTATTTAACAGCTTGTACTTAAGTTGGTAACATCAGAAATATGTCGGTTTAAGGTGTGTGTCACGTGTAATTGAATCGGTGGCTGAGTTGTTTCATTTTCTCAAGTTCAACACAGTTTGACTTCGAAATTCTTACCTTTTTGCCAATAATTCTGCCAAATGACCCGTTTTTCACCTTGAAAATCAGAACTTCTTTCGTTTCACCCACATCAGATCTGAAGTAAGACACGTCAAGTTAACACTTTGAAAATGAAAAGGTTGTTCTTGCCTATAGTGTTTGTTTTGGTTAGTACCTCATTGGAAATGTGTACTAAAACCTTCAACAGTTGTTGAAACACACTGATTTTAATGGTTTTGCCCAAAATTAATTGATGAAGTACTACAAAGTACGAGCGGTGGGCAAGCTAAGGTTTTCACCTGCAAATCTCTGTTCAGGAAGGTGTTACCCAACTGTGCGAACGAAATAATTCCATAAGTGACATTGAAAATGCCAACGAAAAGCAGACACTGAATTTCCTGCTCCCTCAGACATTTCATATTGGCCATAAACTGCAAAGGTTGAGAGTGGACGTTTTTAACAGAGCTTGTGTTTGTATTAATGGGCTGTAACACGCTTGACTCGCATAACTTGGTCTCTTGTTCCTTGGGAAATCTCGGAATTTGTTTCCCGATTTTAAAATAGTCTTCCACAACTGCGAATAAGAAAGAAAAGGCAGTCGGCTTGTGGTGAAAAAAAAAATGGTCGTGCAGCAAGATCGACCGATAGCACAGCCAACGAGAGATAGCGCACAAAGTGCATGAGAAAACGACGCTGATGAAAGTGTTTTGAGACCTAATGTACAGTCGAGTCAATCTTGCTTCGCAGTCTGGCGTCCTCAAAATGTGGGGAATAATGCAGGTATTGTACTCACATGTCATTTTCTGAAATATCTTTAGGTGAGTTAGTTTCGTCATGTTCGTCTTCCTGTTTGGGTTTGTTCTTGGCGAGACACCACCGCGGAGGTGGGAAAATCACTGTCACCGGCGCCTCTTCTGGGCTTGAACGAACTACCTTGGTCACTGTGGAAATCACCCAGGGGGAGAATGATTCGAAGTAACTCTCGACGATTTGGATCGAGGAAACGGAGCTGCTTCTTATGGGTCACTCAAGTAATAGCCCCTTTAGACTTTGCTAAACCGACAACGAAAAAATTGTAATATAATATAATATAAAAATCAGTGCTCTGGAATATGTGATTGCCGAGCTTTCGGTAAGTGAAAACCTTATTCAGGGCAAGCAAATTCAGTGAAGCAGATTCAGTGAGAACGTTCAGTGAAGCAGATTCAGTGAGAACTGAATCTGCCAGATTCAGTGAGAACTGAATCTGCTTGCCCTGAAGAAGGTACTCAGTTACCGAAAAGCTCAGCAATCACATATTCCAAAGCACTGATTTTATATTATATTCTTGTTAATATTCTGATCACGGTGCTACGTGTTAATATTCTGATCACGGTGCTACGCAGCCCTTCCATGTTTCAACGAAAAAAATATACTTTGTTTTGTGCTGACCTACTACTGCTTGGGGGAAAACTCAGAACTACGAAAATGCTGTAAGTCAGTTTGACGCAGTAACCAAAACAACTCACCTGTTGAGTCTTTCTCACTGTCATCTGGTTCTTGTTGATTTGCTGGGAGCTGGGACGGCTCAACCAGCGCAACTTCCAGGTTGGACTGCTGGTGGCTTTGTTGTGGCCAGTGGATCATCTTCGTCCCAGCGACAATCCAGTTCTTCAATCTGGAAAAAGCTGCCTTGATCTTCCGAGTCATGCCGCCCCACGCGGAGATGACTGCAGAGAGTACGGCTATAACATCTCTGGTGCAGCAGAAACCGACGCCGGCGCAGAGCACTTGGATGATCAATGACGGCCGGCTCGGCAGCATTACACGGATAGATGGTCGGTCTGATGTCGAGGGTGGAGCTGTGTTTGGTGGGCGTGGTGAGTCCAGGTCAACAGCCTCCTGGTGGGCTGGTATAACCGTCAGCAGGCCGATTGTTGGCACGACGGTGCCACTAGGGCCCTGTGGTGGCCCCATCTGCTCCACCAGACAGCCAGAGGTGTCGTTGAATTGAGTCGGTGGCACGCTGCAGACCGAGTTGAATTGCATAGGATTCGCTGCCGTTGGTGTGGGCATCGTTATAGGCCTAAAAAGGTGTGGCCGCAGGCGGTCATGTTGGCCGTAGAGTGGACCCGTCAGCACTGCTGGACAACTGGTCTTATTGGATTCGACCGGTGGTACATCGTAGAGAGAAAGAACTCCACAAGTTGGCATCCATTGATTTGGTACCGCTGGTCTGGACGTTCTGTCGAGTTCGAAGAGGGGTGGCCGCGAGGCGTAGCGGCCATACATTGGACCCACCAGCTTTGCTGGACAGCTGTGGGTCTTGTTGGATTCAGACGGTGGCGCATCGTAGGTAAAGTAGGATCCATACGTTGGCCTCCATAGATTAGGTGCCATTGTTTTGGGCACCGTTTCGGGCTCAAAGAGAGGCCCTGTCAACATGCTGAAAGTCAAAAGCAAAAGCCACTTCTGTGGTTGGTCAAACATGTCAAATAAAGTATGTACTCACTATGAAACTCAGGTAAATCGCAGTCCGAGGAACTCAGACAAACTGTCATCAAGAGAGGCAAATTTTGTTCTGAGCCACCGTTGATAACAACACAAAACCATAATGCATCGAGTAACTTGGATATGGCTGTATGATAGTTACGTCACAAAGGTACACGAGCGCATGCGTTCTGCAGCTTCTTAAAAAAATGGATTCGACTGAACTAATAATCTGTGTAGAAAAAAAAGCTAATTGACACAATACCTAACTTGACTTGAATTACACAGACATGGGCCCCAATCGCTCAAGATCTCCACACTCATTTCAAGGAGTCTGTATTTGTAGCAATACAGATTGGCTGCGTATTTTTGTTTGAAATCGTTGTTGAACCTTTTCAGCAACAGTGCATGGTCAACGTGGAACAGTTTGACCGAGGCCATGGTCATTTATCAAATTGAATTAACTCACGAGATCAGTCGCAGATATTAGTACACGCTCAGTTTGTGTGTTGAAAACTTCACACTTTTTGCAAACCAACGATGCTTCGAATTTCACTTACCGAAAAAGACGGATTTAGTAGACTCGACGTGTGAAAGAAATTTTAAAACAGATGTACGTGCGTGCAAATGTGATACGCACATTTTGAATATGACGCGCGGATGCGCGGGTAAAGCTTGCGCATGCGTTCATGCACTTTAACACGCGCCTCAATAATACCTCATGAAATTTTTGCTACTCAAACATTCATTATTTATATAATGGGAGACTTTGAGACGCTTTAGACTTTGAGACGCGTGTTAAACACATACGCAAGCTTTACCCGCGCATCTGCGCGTCATATTCAAAATGTGCGTATCACATTTGCACGCACGTACATCTGTTTAAAAACTTCTTTCACACGTCGAGTCTATTAAATCCGTCTTTTTCGGTAAGTGAAATTC
Source organism: Acanthaster planci (assembly GCF_054643075.1). Lineage (NCBI taxonomy): Eukaryota > Metazoa > Echinodermata > Asteroidea > Valvatida > Acanthasteridae > Acanthaster > Acanthaster planci. Next base: position 15,542,031 of record NC_141785.1, on the reverse strand, counting down.
GAAGCATAGTTGGTTTGCAAAAAGTGTGAAGTTTTCAACACACAAACTGAGCGTGTACTAATATCTGCGACTGATCTCGTGAGTTAATTCACTGACCATGGCCTCGGTCAAACTGTTCCACGTTGACCATGCACTGTTGCTGAAAAGGTTCAACAACGATTTCAAACAAAAATACGCAGCCAATCTGTATTGCTACAAATACAGACTCCTTGAAATGAGTGTGGAGATCTTGAGCGATTGGGGCCCATGTCTGTGTAATTCAAGACAAGTTAGGTATTGTGTCAATTAGCTTTTTTTTTCTACACAGATTATTAGTTCAGTCGAATCCATTTTTTTAAGAAGCTGCAGAACGCATGCGCTCGTGTACCTTTGTGACGTAACTATCATACAGCCATATCCAAGTTACTCGATGCATTATGGTTTTGTGTTGTTATCAACAGTGGCTCAGAACAAAATTTGCCTCTCTTGATGACAGTTTGTCTGAGTTCCTCGGACTGCGATTTACCTGAGTTTCATAGTGAGTACATACTTTATTTGACATGTTTGACCAACCACAGAAGTGGCTTTTGCTTTTGACTTTCAGCATGTTGACAGGGCCTCTCTTTGAGCCCGAAACGGTGCCCCAAACAATGGCACCTAATCTATGGAGGCCAACGTATGGATCCTACTTTACCTACGATGTGCCACCGTCTGAATCCAACAAGACCCACAGCTGTCCAGCAAAGCTGGTGGGTCCAATGTATGGCCGCTACGCCTCGCGGCCACCCCTCTTCGAACTCGACAGAACGTCCAGACCAGCGGTACCAAATCAATGGATGCCAACTTGTGGAGTTCACTCTCTCTACGATGTACCACTGGTCGAATCTAATAAGACCAGTTGTCCAGCAGTGCTGACGGGTCCACTCTACGGCCAACATGACAGCCTGCGGCCACACCTTTTTAGGCCTATTACGATGCCCACACCAACGGCAGCGAATCCTATGCAATTCAACTCGGTCTGCAGCGTGCCACCGACTCAATTCAACGACACCCCTGGCTGTCTGGTGGAGCAGATGGGGCCACCACACGGCCCTAGTGGCACCGTCGTGCCAACAATCGGCCTGCTGACGGTTATACCAGCCCACCAGGAGGCTGTCGACCTGGTCTCACTACGCCCACCAAACACAGCTCCACCCTCGACATCAGACCGACCACCTATCCGTGTAATGCTGCCGAGCCGGCCGTCATTGATCATCCAAGTGCTCTGCGCCGGCGTCGGTTTCTGCTGCACCAGAGATGTTATAGCCGTACTCTCTGCAGTCATCTCCGCGTGGGGCGGCATGACTCGGAAGATCAAGGCAGCTTTTTCCCGCCTGAAAAACTGGATTGTCGCTGGGACGAAGATGATCCACTGGCCACAACAAAGCCACCAGCAGTCCAACCTGGAGGTTGAGCTGGTTGAGCTGTCCCAGCTCCCAGCAAATCAACAAGAACCAGATGATAGTGAGAAAGACTCAACAGGTGAGTTGTTTTGGTTGCTGCGTCAAACTGACTTACAGCATTTTCGTAGTTCTGAGTTTTCCCCCAAGCAGTAGTAGGTCAGCACAAAACAAAGTATATTTTTTTCGTTGAAACATGGAAGGGCTGCGTAGCACCGTGATCAGAATATTAACACGTAGCACCGTGATCAGAATATTAACAAGAATATAATATAAAATCAGTGCTCTGGAATATGTGATTGCTGAGCTTTCGGTAACTGAGTACCTTCTTCAGGGCAAGCAGATTCAGTTCTCACTGAATCTGCTTCACTGAACGTTCTCACTGAATCTGCTTGCCCTGAATAAGGTTTTCAGTTACCGAAAGCTCGGCAATCACATATTCCAGAGCACTGATTTGATATTATATTATATTACAATTTTTTCGTTGTCGGTTTAGCAAAGTCTAAAGGGGCTATTACTTGAGTGACCCATAAGAAGCAGCCCTGTTTCCTCAATCCAAATCGTCGAGAGTTACTTCGAATCATTCTCCCCCTGGGTGATTTCCACAGTGACCAAGGTAGTTCGTTCAAGCCCAGTAGAGGCGCCGGTGACAGTGATTTTCCCACCTCCGCGGTGGTGTCTCGCCAAGAACAAACCCAAACAGGAAGACGAACATGACGAAACTAACTCACCTGAAGATATTTCAGAAAATGACATGTGAGTGCAATACCTGCATTATTCCCCACATTTTGAGGAAGCCACACTGCGAAGCAAGATTGACTCGACTGTACATTAGAACTTAAAACACTTTCATCAGCGTCGTTTTCTCATGCACTTTGTGCGCTATCTCTCGTTGGCTGTGCTATCGGTCGATCTTGCTGCACGACCATTTTTTTTCACCACCAGCCGATGGCCTTTTCTTTCTTATTCGCAGTTGTGGAAGACTATTTTAAACTCGGGAAACAAAGTCCGAGATTTCCCAAGGAACAAGAGACCAAGTTATGCGAGTCAAGCGTGTTACAGGCCATTAATACAAACACAAGCTCTGTTAAAAACGTCCTCTTTCAACCTTTGCAGTTTATGGCCAATATGAAATGTCTGAGGGAGCAGGAAATTCAGTGTCTGCTTTTCATTGGCATTTTTCAATGTCACTTATGGAATTATTTCGTTCGCACAGTTGGGTAACACCTTTCTGAACAGAGATTTGCAGGTGAAAACCTTAGCTTGCCTACCGCCCGTACTTTGTAGTACTTCATTAATTAATTTTGGGCAAAGCCGTTAAAATCAGTGTGTTTCAACAACTGTTGAAGCTTGTAGTAAACATGTCCAATCAGGTACTAACCAAAACAAACACTATAGGCAAGAACAACCTTTCCATTTTCAAAGTGTTAACTTGACGTGTCTTACTTCAGATCTGATGTAGGCGAAACGAAAGAAATTCTGATTTTCAAGGTGAAAAACGGGTCATTTGGCAGAATTATTGGCAAAAAGGTAAGAATTTCAAAGTCAAACTGTGTTGACCTTGAGAAAATGAAAAAACTCAGCCACCGATTCAATTACACGTGACACACACCTTAAACCGACATATTTCTGATGTTACCAACTTAAGTACAAGCTGTTATATAAAAGCATACCGCCCTCCTCTCCAGTGATGTACTGTTCTGTTTTTGAAGTTAATATTTGAAAAAATTAAAAGTTACCGAATTTTTCCAATGACACGGATAAGAGTCACATGTATTGTTAAGAGGTGGGTACTCGTTTTCTGTAGGCCAGATATTTGGGGGAAAATGGACTGAATATGACAGATTTTGCAGAATTCTGCGGAGGTTTCTTCCAATATGGATTCTAAAGACTAATTGCGTGAAATTTTGGGGGATTTTCCCGCCCAAGTGCTCACCCTGGTGAGAAAATAAAGGCGTATGACAGAAACAGACCTTCCCAGAATTAGCTTTTGTGTGTTGAATCGTCAGTGTCTTTTCTTAATTCTAGAGCCAGTCGAAGTTATTTTGTGTTCTGTTTGGCTCTGGATTTGTCCTACTTTAGGGCTCCATTGTAAAGGCGATGAGGAATGACTTCAACCTTGTCATTATGTACGGGAGATTGGATGAGCGACATTACTTCTTCAAACTGGAAGGTAAAACACCTAAACAAAGTGAAGAACAACTGATTTTTTTCGAGGGATTAATGACGGATCAGTGTGTCCAAATTTCCCGCTTAGACTCTTCAAATCATTTTAATAAGATTCTTTCACATTTAATTATCTGGGGAGAAGGTTACACGTGTTTGATTTCAACACTTTTTTAAGTTCAAGACTGCAGAGTGGTATAGTTTACAGTTTTGTTAAATTGTCAATTTAATCCTGCCCTGGTTTGATCTGAGGAGATTTCCAAAAAGCAATTTTCTTCAATTTTCTCCTTCCATTTAATAGGAAAATCTTCTGGTGTTAAGTCAGCCAGAGCTCTGTGCTATCAGCGGGTACAATCGGTGAGAATACACGACTCTGTCAGTTATATTTCGTATACCATCTTAATCATTTTCCTTTTGTTTCATTTCCTAATAATTAGCGAATAGTTTCTTGAAAAAATCAATTCTTCAGTTCCTCTGTTCACACATAACAGGGTTTGGAAGAAATTCAACCCATGGACATAGCACACCGCGTATCGCCAGAGAACATTATCAGGTATGTATGTCACTTGTTTAGATTCAAACCAAATCTGAAACAGCGATATCAAGTCGAGTTTTTAGTTTTTCCGTGGTGAAAAAATACACGAGTAATAAAAGTATAGAATCTTGAATTAATAAGACATCTTTTCTCCGATTTCCCCTTCTTCAGTGTTAAATACTCGTACTTTCCATGGCATCACGGACGCATCGTGGGAAAACAGGTATGCTTTTGGATTTCGAACATGAAACTCATGTTGACCAGATCATATTTATCCAAAGGCAAAATGGTTTCTGTTGAAAGGACAAACTGTACAACGATGAAGCTTTTTCGGAAGGTCCAAACTCGAAAATGTTTGCAGAACGATGGAAAGCACAGTAAGGTATAGCCCCACTGATAGGAATCAGTGGCGTAAATTTGCACCAGAAATTGGGGGAATGGGGTATGGGGAAAGTGGGAGGGGGGGCTGACCACCCAGCCATGGAAATTTGAAAAGCAGGGGGGGGGGTTGACACCAAATACACTATATAAGGGGTGATGTTAATGAATAGATGTACATCTATTCATTAAGGATACCATACTATCCATAAGTATGCAAAGGATACTTATGGCTTTTTAAAATTTTTCTTCTTGTTTCAGTAATATTGAAAACATTTAAGCTGTTGGGAAGTGCGAAAAATTCTTCACAATCCGCTTTAAATTTTTTGCTTCTCACAAAAAGGTGTGTGTGTGGGGGGGATTCAGTAGCCAATCCTCCCGTCAAAAAGTGGGGTGGGGGGAAATATATCCCCCTCCCCCGGGTTTACGGCCATGATTGGAATTGAGTCTTAGTATGGTCCTAGACAATCAACAGACGCTAAGGTGGAGCGCGGTTCATGTGCTCAAGTCCGTAGACTCATGCATGTTAGAGTTCGAGTCTGCTTTTCCACTATTGTCTGGGTCTGAGCTGCCACATTATTTTGTAAAAGGACGATGTTGCCTGATTCCAATGTCTGCTGTTCTCACTTGCAGGCACGATGTCTCAAGGAAATACGAGCCAGTAACGTGGCAGTATGGGTCAACTTTGGCGAGGAGTTTCATCACATGGAACTGACAGGTATTTGAAGCTGCAACATTCTCATTTCAGCCCAACAAGAAAACCTAGTGCCACCGTGGAGATAGAGAAGTTGATCTCTACGTCCTATCTGGTGTACTGTTTGCAGGGACCCCTTCCAACGTGAGAAAGGCCCAGCTCTGGATCATGGAGAATCTGAATGCGACGCTGTTCGCGAACATGCCCGACCTGGTGGAAGCCCCGGATGTTCAGTTGCCGTCCCAGGCCGGGGAGGACCAGGGCGCAACGGCCGAAGCCGCAGGACCCGAGCCAGAGGCGGTGTGCGGGGTGTGCAGTTGGAATTGGGCCCAGGCATCCAGCCAGCACTGATGAGATTATGGATCCCAGACCTCCACTGATCGGGTTCCTTCCCCATCTAACCTGGCCTTCCTGAGGCGCGACCAATGACGACGTGATGGCCAACAGACTCGGCGGAAACCCGGTCCTTATAGACTCTCTGTGAGCCATAGACTCAATCTGACCCTTAGATGCTGAGGCTTACCCCGTCACCAGACTGCACATCTGTGCGTGCTGTTTTCATTAAGCATGCAGTCTGGTTCCCTTATCATCGAGCTAGCGGTGAAACCCTGGGGTTAAGGACAATTGTAAAAAAATTGTATATATTGTAGATATCATTGTAAATAGTGTAAATATTGTACAGTCAAAAAAAGAACACGCACCAAAAAAAAATAAATAAATAAATAAAAACCATAAGGGGAAGGGGCTGACTTTTGTACAGTGTTGCTTTGACAGTGGAGCAACATTGCAAATCAGGGCAAAACTAACCATTATGTTATTCGAAATGCTGTCCATTTGAGGGGAGGTAACTTGCCAAGGCTGTCAGTATGGGATTTGGACCTACATTCATGGCTAAACTTACTGCCTCACTGTCTGAAGATAAAGCCCCAAAATTTCTTGCCACAAAGTCCTTGATCCAGAGTTTATCGGGCAGCTAAAACAACATTGGAAAACTAAGGAATGACAATCTGTAGGCCTATAGTAAACATGTCAAGCAGTATTATTCTGACGGAAAATTTCACTCTAATTCCAGTAAAATTTGACCCACAATATGGGACAAATACGCCCAAGTGTCTGTATGATGGTATTTTAACCAAGCTGGATAAAAGTTTGAAGTCCCATTTCTGTATGACTAAATTTTGCACATTTCTATAAGGAAGAGTTTCACAGGTCTCCTGTGTATTGTGAATTAATAACTTTGAAATTAAGCCAACAGAATGTAACGCAACCAAATCTATGTGCGGAAGATAAGTCTGATACAGTGCATATCATGTTGATGTAGGTGTGACAAGTACCTGTGATTATTTTATGTTTCGTAACAAGGTTCCTTGATCAATCTCCTTTTGGAACTCGCAATTAAAGAGCACCTCTAACGGAAACACGTTTGCTCTGATTTTATCTGTTCAAATAAATATGGAAGCGTCCAAATCGAATGCAATGTCATTTGTCTTCAGAGCTCAACTATAACAAGCTTGAAAGGTCTTTTTTCTGTTCATGCCAAGATGTAGATTGCGTCATTCTGAGAAATCAGATCGCAGTGGATAAACCCTTGTGCATGCCAAACAATGTCAACCTGCATCATTTGGCATGTGTAGGGTTTGTCTACTACGAACATAGGGCGAGGGTTCCCCTCATTTTCTTAGAATGACGCAATCTACATTAAGAATTCGCATCTTGGCATGAACCGAAAAAACCCGTGAAGTTTGTTATAGTTGAGCTTGGAGACAAATGACACTGCATTCAATTTGGATGCTTCCATATTTATTTGAACAGATAAAATCAGAGAAAACGTGTTCTCCTTTGAGGTGCTCTTTAAGTGAAACCCGCATGGCAATGGATAAATACGTGTACTTGAAATGCTTTAAACATTGTGATTAGTTTGTATTTCTAAAGGAAAACTATAAGAACGTGGGCACTTTATTTACTTTAAACACACAAAAAAGCTAGACCACAACAAAATTTCGAGTCATCGCACTATGTATGTTTACTAGGCCAAAGCTGAACCTAAAAATACCTGTGCGAGTGGTCTGGTTAATCCAGGTCCCAATTCATCGACAAACTAAACTCCTTCCCTTCCACATAAACTAGACAATCTGTAAGTTTACAGTCGGTTAATTGAAAGTCTACTTTATTAGTCGTGTGAATTAAGTCAACCAGTTATTCACATAATGCATCGCAGATTGTCTGACCGTTTCTGGAGCTTTGAATTTAAGTGGTTTGTTTGGTGGAACATTAAGCCGACATACATATCATGTACACCCTTTCCATACAAATCAGCTCTGTAGAATTGCGCAAAATCGAACAAGCAGTATTCAGTCGCTCTGGTTTACGTTGTTTCTTGTTTCACCAATAGTTCCATGGTTTCACCAGATTAGACATTTCCGCTTTCTCTTATCTCCTGTACGTATCTGGCCTATTGTCAATGTTGTTTGTAAAAACTTTGCCAAGCTCTGCACATACTTGAAATAAAAGTTTTTAATGAAAGTTTTGTAGCTTTGCTCTACTCTGTAACACAAGAAATAAAACCAGATTACTTTTTGGTAAAACAACAAGGGATGTCTTTGCTGTTTTATTATTTTCAACACGACACACATCGTGGTTTTAACTTTTATCGGAAACTGCCATTCAGATCATAAACGAAAAGCTGTCGAATTGGGATATCATCCTTAATCTAACACTCGAAATATGCGTCTGTACATTACGGAAGTGTATAAGGGAGAGGCAGTATCTCGATTTTTTTTTTTTTTTGCAAGTGGACCTTATACGCCTCCGTAGTACATAATGTACAAGGTCGTAAATAAATTTAGAACCGTTTGAAACTAAAGTGTAAGCGTTGGCGCGATTCTGTGCTGGAAATTGGGGGATGGAAGTTGGTGGGGGAATGACATAAAGTTTGAAAAGCTGGGGGAGGCTGACTTTATATGACTCTAATAAAGTTCGATGTTCATGATATTAATGTACATCTGTAGTTATGTATTCAGAGTGACATATTTAACAGCCTGTGTGAGCAGTACTTTTAAAGAAACCTTTTTTTGCATACACAAAGAACAGAATATTAGCTGTTCCCTTTTCCCTATTTGGTGCAAAATTTCCTGTGCTGGGACTCTCAAACTCATTTATAAGCCACAACAATTAAAACAGCCATACGTATGCAAATTATTTCCAAAATTACACAAGCACGTTTGGTTATCAGAGTAAAAAATGAGCTACCGAGCGACTGAGAAGAGAGTTTCTCCACTCCACTATCAATTCCCCTAACGACACCAAAATGATATGCAGAGCTGTGAATGAGTGAACAACATGGAAACCCAACACAACTAAATTCCAATCTGAGGAAGGATGGAGGAGCTGTCAAGCAGATAAGAAAGGAAGCAAGAACCCCCTTCCTTTGTTTACGCCCTCTTCAGTAACCCCCCCCCCCTTTAGTACGACGACCTCGCCGTCCCAGCCCACGGAAATCTCCAAAAATTCCCCTTCCATGGCCCTGCTTCCATAGTACTTGTTTGAATAAACTAACTGCAGCAGTTATCGCGGTTGCTGATACACTCTTGACATTGGCTTTTATGCTTTCGCAAACTTCACGAGGGGCTGGTTAAAGATCACATGATCTATTCAGCCTAAAAATGAGACTAGGAAAGTCCCGTCTGCTACCTTTTTGTGGCACCGCAGGCAAGCATTTGGCAACATTACTCTGTAAGACCAGACTGTTACTTTCATGTCGTAGACGTTCTATCGAAACTCTCTTCTCAGTCGCTCGGTAAGCTCATTTTTCACTCTGATAACCAAACGTTCTTGTATAATCTTGGAAATAATTTGCATACGTATAGCTGTTTTAATTGTTGTGGCTTATAAATGAGCTTGAGAGTCCAGCACAGGAAATTTTGCACCAAATAAGGAAAAGAACCCGCTAATATTATGCTCTTTGTGTATGCAAAAAAAAAGTTTCTTTGAAAGTACTGCTCACTCAGGCTGTGGTTGTATGAGTCATATTTCTTTCACCCCTTTTGTTCGATTCAGGAACAAGTTGGTGATAGGGATAAGCAGACCTTATGATGGCATTCAGTGTCTCAGCTGAGTCGGTGTTGGCCAAGATCCGAGAGTGTTCCATGTGCAGTCACAGTTCCAGGCAACCAAAAGTTCTCAACTGTTTACATAGTTTCTGCCTGGGATGCTTATTGGAACTCAGGCAGCGCCAAGATCCACGAATAGGCAATCTCATCTGTCGAACGTGCGGGCGAGAAACCGAGGCAGCCGACGAGGACGAGGTCAGAGATTTACCCGATGATCTCATATTGCGTGCCCTGGATGGATTCTCGCTACAGGATCGGCCCCTGCCAGGAGAAGGGTTTACGTGTCAAGCCTGCGATGAGAGGATCCAGGCCGTCTCGAAATGTATGGACTGTGATCATTTCCTCTGTCAGGAATGTCAAAGAGCACACGAACGCCTGTCCGTGATGAAGAACCACAAAATCTATACGCTGGCTCAAATTCGAGCTGGACAGGCCAACGCCGACAGCATGAAGCTGACAGACGCGCCAAAATGTGGGAAGCATCCGGAGCAAGGCCTCCGCTTCTACTGCGACACATGCGGACATCTGGTCTGTAAAATCTGCTCTGACTTACATCACGAAGGGCATCCTCTAATTGGACTACCCGAGGCCTTGGACAAGTGCAAGAGAGAGATAGCAGAATTAGGTGTGAAAGTTAAAGAGAACATGGCAGAATTAATGAGCATGGCCACAGGTGAGACGTTGAAGTCCCACAAGACACTGGACACCATGTTTGATGCTACCAAAACTAAAATCTCGGAGAGGGCCGACAAGGAGGTTGCCAAGATCAGGGAGGAGGAGCAGGCACTCAAGCAAGAGGCGGAGAGGATTTACGCAGACAGAGTCAAGACTTTTGAGAGAACAACAGCCACGTGCGGAAAGGAAGTGAGCGATGCTGGGCACAAGCTGGACGAGGTGGATAAGCTCATGTCTCAGATGAGTTGCCACGCAGTTCTGCATCTCAGACAGAGGTTCTTGATCCAACTGCAGGATCTTTTGCTCGAGCTGAGAGTGGTGATCGGGAAGCAGTCGGAGACAGCGTCCAGCAGGTTGTCTTTCTTGGACTTTCAGCCGTGCGACTTGGAAGAGACCCCCCTCGGGAGACTGCTAGACGGACCAATGGTCAAGCCAAGGCTTAAAACTAGAGCCAAATCTGAGAGCTACGCGAAATTCGTGGCCACGGAAGACGGGAAGTGGGACCTCCAGACAAAAATACAGAAATTTGGACCGACACAGACGGGCTTCAGATGGGCCTGCGATGTTGCCGTGTTCTCCGATAATGGGATAGTCGTGGCTGACAATGCTCACAAAAGGTTGATTCAAATACCAGTGGCCAACTCTGAGTCGTTGGTGGTCCCGCAGCAACTGCCCATCAGCTGTTCCAATCCAGTCTGCGTCGAAGTCCACCGAGAGGACATTCTGCTTGCTCTGGATGGTTCCACTGTGAAGATGTTCGACAGGAAACGCATGTACCAGCTCGTCCATCAATTCACACCCGGTCGGATGCCAAACAGCAAACCGATGAGCCTTGCCGTGGACGACGATAACCTGATAGCAGTGGGTTACGAGAAGGTCGCAGAGATCTCCCTCCACAACCCCGACGGGTCCCTGGTCAGGCGAGTTCCCGCAGTTATGACCGCTGAGCATATCACGATCGGCAGGCAGCGGCTCATCTACACCAACTGGGACAAGAAGAAGCTGGTGGCGGCGGACTACCACGGCAACCGCCTCTTTTCCGTGGACACCGTCCACACTTTCATGATGGGTAACTGGGGGCCCACTGGGGTGTGCTGCGGAAGAGACGGCGGCATCTACGTGGCCGTGTGCGGGTTGGGCTCGTCCTGCGGAGAGGTCCACCATTACAGCCCGCAAGGCAAGCATGTCGGATGCGTGGTTGAGGGCTGCGGATCACCCCGCGGCATTGCATTTGCTGCAAAAGGTGATAACCTGATCGTGGCCGCGGGAGATTCAGTGCAAATCTTTCACTGCATATAGTAGTTCTTTAAACAGATGGATTTCCCGGAATATATCACTTTAAGATGGCAGACCGTGTTCGCCAGTTTGAGGGCGTAAAAGATACGACAGCCTCTATCTTCTGCACACTTCGGACGGTTTCAACAGTTTATATACGACTATACGAATCTGTAGTTAACTGCTCTCAGATTAAGGAGTTGCCTCTCTAGATTTTTATTCGTGCGTCGTTTTGTGAAGGCTTCATAAAAGGTCTATGAGCCATTTCTGTATTCCAAAAAAGGCAAGGTCTTTCGGGAACTAAGCGTGCGTGTGAGGCAGCCTGCACTGATTGGGCCATTGATAATGAAGATCGATGGATAGGGCATGGGGATAATTGAGCGCGCGTGCTGCAGCTAGCTGTTCCCGAATGACCTTCGACGCGCTTCAGTTTGGGCATGCGCTGTTGGAATACCGAACTTGCTCACTGTCAAGATTTATCTATCTGCAAAGGCTATGTTAATACGCATATTCTATACACACAGTGCTTCTCATTAGATTTTTTTGTATGAAAAACTAGAGCTAAGAAACGTTTTTTTCTTATTGTGGCTATCAAAACTTCACAAAATGTGATTAACCTGTGGCGATAAGCACTTTCCGAATTGTTAAGCAAGTGCTTTAAATATTAGGTTAGGCATACAAGTGTGCAGTTTTTACCATACCAATTACCGGTACTGAAGTTTATGATTGTGCTTTAAGCTGAAAACAAACAAAACAAAAGAAAAATAGGTAAATGGTCCTTTCGATGAAGCTTACTTTAGACACAGTTCAAGTGCAGTTTTATACTCTTCTTTAACATTTGGAAATTATTGGGTGTTAAGTGAACTGAGAAGTGTACTTACTCAAAGATAACAAAATTTGGGACAGCAAATTTTCGAAAGAGCATTTAATGCAATTTTGAGGTTTTATTCCTTGGGTTCCACGGTTTTGCTCCTGAATATGGAACTTTTGTTTTGCATAAAAACCAGAAAGGCGCTAACATACCGTTTTAAAATTAGAAAACAAACTTGGAAGATAGATTGACTGAAAGACCATGTTGCATTTTCAAGGGCAGTGTAGAAAAAATTGCATCGTATGGACCTTTGATAAAAAGTTATTCTGTGTATCATGCTGTGTAATTATAAAGGCAAAAAACCGAAAAGTAACCCTTTCAGTAATCTCTTCACGGGCTTAATTAATTAAATTTTAACAGTACAAAAAATCTACATATAAGTGCTGATCACAAAATGATGAATCAATAAATTAGTAATGATAAAGTAACTATGATGCCTGCAAGAACATCATTATTTTGTTGGTATTCCTCAGAGGTTGCAGGTTAGGACCATGTGCAATCCAGAATGGATACAGAGGGAGAGACTAGATGAACATGAACGGTACACACTACGGCTCACAGTCATTCGTGGTTTGCGTGCTTTCGTGGACTATCCCCGTGAATTGTGAATGGGATTTCAGTAACGATGTACTGATTACCTGATAATGTGTCCACCTGTCCTCAACGATCGAACTGAGAGGCCTGATCATTTCTGGATTCGCCCCTGTGTTGGAAGCCCCCCCCCCACTTTTTTTTGGGGGGGGTAAGATAGTTGCGGAGTCGACCTCATCGTTACACTACATGAATATAAGTTTAAAACTTGTACTAACTTGAAGCGCAATGAAATCTCTTTAACTTCAGTTTCTAAAGTTCCTTGACACTGTTGCCACTGACTCCGACCCTATGTTGCGTACTATAAATACCAGAGCTGGGAATTCACCTACCACACGCAACGTACGGTATTTCCCAGCATGAGCAATGCTTCGTGCTGAGTAATTATGAACTTACCACAGCAAACAACCTTTGATCCTGTGTCCTTCCTCTATGAATTTGTCAACTTTTTTCGAAGTATCTTGCAGAAATCGTACACTGGAAAACTGCGAAGGACAATTTCTGGTAAGTGCGAGCCTTTGCAATTTTTTGTGATATAAAAGAGAAACCAGCAGACTAGTGTCATTCGACTTTTATTCTGTGGACGCTCAGCCTCAGAAGAGCGTTCACTAACATTCAACTCGCTCCAACGTCATTACACTGCGAGGTATGTTAGAAAGTCGCGTACAACATTTGACGAGAACGAGTGACAGACCAGAACGAGTGACTTACCTTCTTCTGCAAACTGCTTCTTTGGGTCCGTTTTCTCTGCATAGTATCACGTAGTCGTTTTCTACACGTGTTACAGGGTATCCACATGAAAAGTACACCGGGATAAAAATTACTGTAAAGACAAAACTACTTTATGGGAAAGAGAAATTTATCTCTGGAAAAGGCAGAATGTCCTCTTCGCAGTTGTGTACAGCTTGTGATTTTATTGACACAGACGTGTGAACAAACTAGACCGATGTTAAGGGTACTGAAATCAGAACTGTGACAAATTTGCATGTTTGATGAAGAAGGCTCAACCATGCAAGTGTGCATAATACCAAATGCCTTTGCTTTAAGAACACATTGTTGAAACAAGGACTGTGCCTCAACCAATCAATCTAATCTGCTTTGTTTTCGCTGCTTATCTCAGAAGTTTAATGTGCTGTGCCCTCCACATGGTCACCATTCCTGTCGATGCACATCTGACATCTTACTAACATGTCCCTTAGGCCTACCGCTTGTCTGATCATTTCAGGGTCTCGATGGAGATTATTCACTACTCCCACTACTCCTGAACATTGGCTTGGGGTGTAGTGAAAAATGTTATGCAGGTAACACCGTAAAAGGAACTCGCGTGGTGTCAAATCCGGCAAACGTGACATCGGTATTCTGCACTGTTTTACCGATTTGTAAACAGAATACTGCAATACTGGCTATACATAACAATAAGCCAGTGGCCAAAACCTGTCTCAGAAATGTTTTCAGTGGCAATTTTTGGGTTGACAAAACGAACAGGAAGACCTGCAAACTGAACAGTGCCTTCCTTGAATGCCGCCACAGCAGTGACATCCTCGAGCCCAGTTTTCAGAATAAGCACAGACAACTTTAAAGTGTAGCTGCAATGAATTTTTGTTAGATACCAGTTTTTTCTTCAACTTTGTACTTTCCTACAATGTATGAAGAGACTTTTCCTTTCCTGTTTGGTTAATGCATTGAAAAGTCCTCTTTTTTAAACATGTAGAATTATCTATGCTTTCCTGGACAACTGAGGGCGCTGTTGCTGTGATATCATCCGGGGAAGACATAGTTTTGTGATCAAATTGTGAACCAAGAATTTACTAACTGAAAACATTTCTGAGAAAGGGATAGACGCTTGCTTGTTGTGGTGCATATACACAACCGTGAACCAGTAGGTAGAGGACATTTAATCCGGCAAAATCTATGAAGATGCAGGACATGTCTATGTACAAACCAATGTAACATTGAGGCTTTCTCCCTGGGTGACGTCACAGTTTTGCTGATGACTATGGAAATATTCTTTAGCATAAAAACCAAAAGGGCAGTACCCTTTAAAGTTAAAAAGGGTGTACGCATATAGTACACCTAATAAGCTCTAGAAGATGCTAAATGGTTTTCATATATACATCGAAAAGGAGGTATAAAATTATACAAGAAAGTGCGTAGTTGAAACATTCATTGCGTGTACCTTTAATCGAGCGTACCATTAAAATTCAAAAGAGCTTGCAACTATGAAGGTCGAAAGTTCAAGTTGGGGTATCTTGACCAGACAAGTGACGGAGAATGATTCTGTTTTGGGTTTCACAGATCTTTGGCGGCTGACGCATAATACGGGGAAATGGCATCGCGGCGGACCGTTCTGACGGTCAAATCAGTATTGACCGCCATCAGTGAAGGGCACCTCGAATGTACCATCTGCTGTAACCGATTCATCGAGCCCAAAATCCTCGACTGCCGGCACAGTTTCTGCCTGTCATGCCTGACCCAGCTTAAGAAGGAAAGGGCCCCTTACAGGCAGACTCTGAAATGCCCCCTTTGTCGGCAGGACACCAAGCTGAAAGAGAACGACGTGGCTGAGTTGCCCAATAACTTCACATTGAATTCTCTGGTGGAGGAGTTCGCAAAGCAGGAAGAGCTGCTGGAAGGTCAGAGTTCATCTTCATCATCTCTATCGTGCCCAAAGGAGAAAACAGACGTCGTAGAATGTATTACAGAACTGCCTGAATTCGAAAACCTTTCGAAAATCGGCGATGTTTTGGCGAAAATCAGTGAAGAACACCTGGAGTGCACCATCTGCTCCAACCGTTTCAACGATCCCAAATTGCTGAATTGTGGGCACAGTTTCTGCCTGACGTGTCTGACCAAGCTCAGAAGGGGTCAGATTTTTTACGGCAAGAACCTCACATGCCCACTCTGCAGGCAAGGCACCACGCTGATGGAAAATGACGTGACGAGTCTGCCCAGTAATTTCACACTGAGTTCACTCGTGGAGGAGTTCGCAAAGCAGGAAGAGCTGCTGGAAGGTTGGTGGTCATCACCGTCAGAGATCGAACGTCGAAATGGAACGTGGCAACTGAAGGCAGAAATCGAGACCGTAGATGAATTGTTTATGGGAATGAAAAGGAACAACTCATTTTCAACCATTTTTCACGTCGCGGCATTCTCTAACAATGAAGTAGTTGCAGTTCATTACGGCAAGAAAGAGCTGATTCAGATTTTAGACAGAGGTAAGGTTAAATCTCCGGCTTGCACACTCGAAGTCGAAGATCTTACAAGGCCCAGGCGAGTGGTGGTGAACAAGTATGGCCAACTCATTGTCCTCAATTATCCAGAGGATAACGAGAAGCCTACAGAGGTCAAGATTTTCAGTAGGGACCTCAAGCTCCTCCATGAGTTCGAACCAGAGCAGCGACCCGCATCGTGTATTGCGGTGAATAACAACAACCAGATAGGAGTAGGATGTAACTACCGCCAGGAACTTCTTTTGTACACTCCGGATGGATCCATACTCGACACGCTATCTGCTCCCAGGATCAGTGAGCACTTAGCAAGCTACAAGCAGCGCTGGATCTACACTAACTGGAGGGAGCGAAAGTTACGGTCGATCGACAGCGAAGGGGAGACGGTCTTCGCGGAGGATATTCCCAGCAGTGCTTCTTCCTCAGGCTTGGGTCCGGCCGGAGTGTGTTGCGACAAGAATGGGGACATCTACGTCGCTCTCAACAATGGATCAACGGGGGGCGAGATTCACCGTTTTAGTGAGGAAGGCGAGCACATTGATTGCGTAGTCACGGGATGCGGCTCACCCCGGGGTATCACAATCACGCCTGATGGAGACTATCTGGCAATTGCTGCGTTACGTTCTGCCTACATCTATCAGTGTTTATGAACAGAGCAATGGACCTTATTCACGTGGCATTCATTTCCGACATTAATCCCTGAATCTGTGTGATAAATGGTGAAATGCTGATGAGGATGGCATCAGACTGTTTTATGATTACTTTGCATTCCAAGCCTCCCTTTCAATGGTTTAAGAAATCTGGCTGAAACACTAACGTATGTTTAATCACAAATTTGAAATTATTCATCAGAGTAGACAGGTACTAATTTGATATGAATTTCATGTTATTGCTCTCATTTCTACTCTCAGCTTTAAAACAAATTGAAGAGTTAACCTCGCTTTCCATTTCAATATGGCCGACCCATTAAACGAGTCAAGAATCAAGTCAAGAATCGAGGGAATAGCCAGTATAGAGAAACGAAAGCCAATGCATGATCGAAAGCTCTGTAAAGGCAAGAATGAAAAACTCATTCTTAAATAGAGTGAGTCCCTCATAAATCCACCCAAAAAGAGTGAAACACCACTCCAAACGAATGAAAAACCACTCTATAAGAGCATGATAATCATTTTTAAAGAGGAGCCATATAAACGACATCTTTTTTTCGAATCGTCCTTTATATGGCTCAATTTCACTCCGCCATGGAGTGGTTTTCACTCGTTTTAGAGTGGTTTAATAAGGTATTCACGTTTTAGGGTGAGTTTTCACTCTTTTGCATTTAGAGAGGCATATGAAATCGATTAAATTAAGCGTGTATAGGCCATGTTTTGGCTAAGAACTTAACACAGAAGCTGCATTGCGTTGCCAATTCCTAAACGCCAGTGTTCAAATGCTAAACACTGTCCATCAATAATGTAAACTTATCTGAATTTAAACACGTTTACAAATTTATAGCAAGAAAGTGTCTTGAATGTTTTCAACACAATTTTTGCAGAGTAGTCATCAAGACAGTGGAGTTTGTCATGAAATAAACATTTTTGATTTTAATTATTGATAATAACATGAATTAAATTCTATTACTGATGCTTCAGGGCAAAAGTCAAAATTTATTGTACAAATCATTTCTAAGAAAGCTGCTACTCAACAGTGAGTTGGCGTCCCACACTAAAAAAACAATATGTATAGAACTGCTTTTATTTTTTTAAGAAAATGAATAAATTTGTCGTCATACATTAACATCTCTTTTCAGTGACGTATTATCCTAGTAAATCAACCGGTACTAGAATAGATCGTTTTACATCACTGTTATTAATAATTGGCGTGAATAAATATGCTATAAGTAATCTCTCTTACATAATCCTCTTAAATTTTGTACTGCACATGTATTGTACAAACTTTCATGTATACTTCCACGCATTCCACAGTTGTATCAATTTTTTGGGAGAAGCTATATAGCCCACAGCCCACTCAAGCCAAACTAAATCCTAAGCGAGGACCATTTCCTAAAGTAAGTGGTGCATAGCATCCCCAGACGGATGCTGTGTGATTGAAAAAAAACACGCTGACGGGAGGGCACATGAAGTTTGGACTTCTAGCCCACATTGAGATGAAAGCAGAAGCATACAGTTCAAGAGTTACGGAATGGCGGAATGCAACAGGTTGGAGAAGTGAATAGCAAATTAGTGACAGCTAATGGATCATAGATGCAAAAAGTGGGACTGTATTTTAATACAAAGACTGGAAAACAGAAAATGAAAGCACTGAATGACGTGTTACAAACACAAACATATTCCTACATGAACTCAGTAATATCTTACTTTCGTTTTCATTTTGCACAATTTGTATTATTTATTTCAATCGGGGGTAAAATGCTAGTTTGCAATAAGAAGCAGACCTCTGACTGCGTGAATGGATTAGGACTTCCGGTAACGAACGTATAAGATGTATCATTGCTGTCATAATTATTAAGGAAAAGCATAAATATCTCTCCTTATCCGATTTCCCACCCGTGTTCGTTTGTTTGTGTTTATTTGTTATCACTCCAATAAACGAAACCAACACTATCAGCCTCGTTTTCTCTTAAACTCGTCTCTTAAACTTCTCTTAAACAAACTTAAATTTGTCGTGAGTTGACACTATTCTTAATAATTCGCTTCTAAAATTGCAGTTCATAGAATGTCAGATTGAATTCAATTTAAGCCACCTTTTCAAGTATCAGAGAAGTATTCGAATACGTCCGCAGTCATGCATTTTCGCATTAATATTTTACCACTTCCTCGTCACGAGTGTCAGAAAGTTCCTTAAATGCTGTTTGCAGTGTAAGCCCATCACCATATGAACCGAAAGCATATTTATACAACAGCACGAACTTTGGTCTCTCAATGAGCCACAAAGTTTTTTATGCTCCATCGTTGCAAGTGTAGTTTCATTCTGCAAAAGGAAGCACTGGATTCGACCATGTAAAAGGCCCCGCCGATATTAATCAGGTACGAACGTGTGGGAAATTATTTGTTATGTTATTGTTTCATTTCACCATTTGGGGAACAAACCCCCTCACCCCGAGGAGGTTTACGCAATACTGTTTTAAAACAATATCATGATTGTATATGGCAGGCGTTTTTTCCAAGAGCATCTACGTGAGACTAAGTTCTTTACTGTTGCCTCTCCTTAACTTTTGTCGCTTGATAAATATAGAATGGCGACCCAACAAAACCTGCTATCATCGGGTGCATTTTTAATCAGTTCGCGCACAAGACACATGTAAAAGCTGCTCTTTGTCATCAAAGTGATGAATGCCCATGTTGCTGCGATCAGTCTCTCGTTTAAAGGATCCTTGCTAGATATTTGCTATTCACGCGTGTTTTTGCATTGTGACTCTTTGTGGTCGGAGTGCAGCTTACCCACGTGCAGTGATTGATTTTTCATATGATTCGAGTTCAATAAAACAGGTCAACAGTACTATTGTCAGGCATGTGGATCTATTCACGCGTGTTTGGCATTCCGTGCCTGTATGCTGGGGGCTTGGCGATACTGTCTAGTGTTGACAAAACTGTAGTTGGTTTTTTTCAATGTTATAGGCTAGACAACATGGCGCAGAGCATCTCAGCCCAGTCGCTATTGGAGAAAATTAGTACAGATCATCTGGAATGCTCCATCTGCACCAACCGTTTCAGTCAGCCGAAAGTACTGGACTGTCTTCACAGTTTTTGCTCCAATTGCCTTGTGCAACTTTTGGCCCGGGAGAGCCTGTCGCAGCGTCCCGGCTCGACGCTGAAATGTCCCCTGTGTAGGCGAGAGACTACGACCAACGATGTCAGAGAACTGCCCGATAATTTCACGCTAAGTGCTTTGGTAGAGGAGGTGACGATTCAGGAAAAACTTCTGGAGGATCAGGGAGCGGAGATCACGTGTCAAGCGTGTGAGGAAGAGAACCCAGCAGAGGCCATGTGCATAGACTGTGATCATTTCCTCTGCCGAGAATGTCGACTGGCGCACGGGCGCATGGTGATGATGAAATCCCATCAAGTGCACGCCCTGGCGCAACTCCGATCGGGAGAAATCACCTACAAGAGCAGGCTGAGAGACACTCGCAAATGTCGCACACACCCGGATCAGAAGCTGTGCTTTTACTGCAATACATGCGAGGAGTTGGTCTGCACGACGTGCTGCATTGTGGATCACACCAAACCAGAGCACTCGCTCGTGGGCCTGGCCGAGGCTTCACAAAAATGCAAACAGGACGTCGCGTCGCTGACTGTGATCGCTGAACAACGCAAGACAGATTTCCGTGCTACCATCGAAGAGATATACAAGTCTAAACGGGATCTGGAGGCCAACTATGAGGACACTGGGCGGAAAATTTCCAGAAAGGCCGATGAAGAGGTTGCCAAGATTAGAGGAGTTGAAGAGAAGCTCAATCAGGAGTTGGAGAAGATCTACCGAGACAAAGCCGATGTATTGGGTAATGCCCTAGCAACAAACAAGAAAAAGATGAGTGAGGTTGGACAGAAGCTGGACGAGGTCCACCGGCTGATCGATCAAGCAAGCTGCTGTGAAATAATCTACCTCAGGCAGAAACTTCTGCACAACCTCCAAGAGCTGACCAAGACATGTCCGAAAAAGGCACCCAGTAGTCTGTCTTTGCTGCGTTTTGAGGGCGGTTACGCGTCACTGAGCACACCACTGTTTAAGGGTGGGCTGGCATCAGAGCTAGAAACTCAAACACCGCCCGTACCACCTCGTGTGGAAGGGGACCCACAAGTGAAATGGTATCTGAAGGAACAGATTACCAAATTTGGTCAGAAACAAACCAAATTTCGGCGCACCTTTTGCGTTGCGGCGTTCTCGAACGACGAAATAATTGTGACGGACGCAGGGCACAGACTCTTAATTTCTCACAAACTACAATCACCCACAAGACCCGAAGGACTGCGCATGAAAGGTCTTGACAATCCCAGTTGCGTGGCAATCAACAAGGACGACCACCTTGTCCTTCTCGACAAGCTTCTGGTCAAGGTCTTCAACAGGGAGCAACGCCTCCTCCACAAGTTCAGTCCCGGCGGAGGTCCGAGCAGCACCCCGACGTGCCTGGCGGTGGATGACAGCAACCTCATAGCGATCGGATACGAGAAAACGGAGGAGATTTCCATTCACAACCCGGACGGGTCCCTCGTCCGGACTCTCCCCGCGAAGAAGATCGACTCTCACTTGGCCATCCGCGGTCAACGGTTCATCTACACCAATTTTGAGAGCAGGAGGTTGCTGTCGGTAGACTACATCGGCCGCAAGGTGTTCTCGGTAGACATCCCTTGCGACATGCACGGGACGTGGGGCCCCACCGGTGTGTGCTGCGCCAGGGATGGCAGCGTCTACGTCGCCGTGCACGGTTGGCTCTCCGGCGGAATTTACATGTTCAGTTCTGAGGGCAGTAGCTTGGGCTGCGTTATACCAGAATGTAAATTTCCCGCTGGCATTACACTCATGCCCCGCACTGGCTATCTGGTGGTGGCCACAAACACATCAGTTCAAATCTTCCACAAGACACGAAGCGCATCACTGATAAAGTAAAAAGCAAGTGTATCACCCGTCTGAAATTCGGACACTGTGTGACAGGTAACTTCTATGAGTAGTTTACGAAAATATGGCACAGCGAGAAAATCCAAATATGGATAAATCGGGTCCACCAGAAGCTGAAATCTCATGACGACATTTGCACCGAGGAAGAGATATCCAGCTAAGCACGTCACACTCTCCTACAACGATGAAATATGTGCCCCCGACATAGACAGCTCGTTCGTCCTTGGATTCCAGACTGAACGAACACGAATTATCATGTCCCAATTTCCCCACATATGTAGGCCTATATCTCCCGTCTAAAAAAAATTATGTTTCGACAGAGCGTGGACATTTACTTTGAAAAGAAAAGTCGGCGAGATTTACGGGAATACCGGACTTCGATGTATGTCGCATAGTCTTATAGCTCTTCAAGGAAAACAAGTCATTTCATAACAGAAAATGAAACACTGCGGTTTACGTACCGAATGTAAGTACCGCAAATCGATGGCTTTAGGCAATTTGTAAATTAGATCCCGGTTTCCTGATCACCGTAGCAAACGCACGGGGTAAAGATAAACAGGGGAGTCCGTTGCTAGACTAGCTGGTGTTTGTTTTTAAGGCCAAGTTCGATCAGCGACCACATGTCAACTACTTCAAGGTCTATTTGTCTAGTACCCAGTGTTAGTTTTTGTGCATTGGTTATCAAGGGAAATCTATCAAGGTGGTCGACAAAATGGTTGCGATTCAAACCGGGCCCCACTGCATTCAAATTAACACAGGTTGGCGAGTACTCCGTCAAACAAAAAGTTTATTGGAAATACCGGCGGAGACTTTCAACAGACAATGCTAAGCTTCCGAAATGCGAGTGAAGCAGGACATGGAACGTCAAAAATAGATGCATTGTCATCATAGGCTTGTATATAATCCAATGAGACTTAATTTCATGTCGAATAAAAAGAGAATAGAAACAATTTTTATTTTTCAAACATATGAGCCCTTGGGTATCTTAATTTACATTGGAGATACAATTTCAAAAGGTGTGGTTACCATTAGAAAAAATTACAGACACACTACAATACAGTGATTAACACGTGTATCGACAAAAACAAGGTTGGAAACTTTGTGGTGAAAGGAAACTTGTAAAATTATTTATTACCGATTTATGCATAAAATTGTTTAAAGAAAGAAAAATGTTTTCATAGATGAATTAAAACACCATCACACATCAGTAACTAGAACGACATGTTACATAAAAGACAAATTTGACACTAGCAGAAACTGCGACCAGTGCACAAGCTTCAACATACGAATCATCTCAATTAAGGCCAAATCACTATCAAATCACTGGTCATGACATTACGGAGTCTACGTGTCAAACAATTAAGAGCTGTATAGAGTTATTGCTTATTGCATGCAAAGTTTAGGCTTGGGTTATAAACCCATGGAACGGATTCCCGTCACTATTAGGTCATGATCATAGGGAAACTCGGAGCTTGTCCGAAGTCTAGTATTTTGATGAGAATATAAGTGATTTTTAATTTAAATGAGGCCAAATTTATTTGTCATTTGATATTCCTTTGTAGTAAACTTAAATCTTTGTATATGTAAACATAATTCAAAAGGCATCCTTTATTTAAATTAGTTCGACCTGAGTCCCTAGTCCTCGAAACTCCAATTCTAATTAGTTTCGCACGCATATAGAATCAAATTATGTATTACTTTGATTGAAATTTTGTTGAAAGTCCAGTTCAACTGAAAAACGCTGCCCCTTTTCGAAAACAGTTCCACGTTGTAGCACTGTATCCAAAAGGAGAAAAAGTTAATCCATTCCGGAGTGTTTTGGTTATTGAAGAATAAAAGCTATACCTTTGCACATCCCGCAATACCAGAAGACTTTTTTAACAGTTCAGTCCAGTTGCTTTGCAGCTGACTTCCCACAATCTCCGGGCCAGGTCATCGTCTAGAGCGAGTGCTGAAGGTGGTGTCTCCTGACAGTTGTCAAAGTAGCTCCCTGAGAGGTCTGGAATCGAGTCGTCTAAGGCGCAGTGGAGGGTGGTCTGGGCACCAGCCTCCTCATCAATGAAGAGCAACCTGGGAAAATACGACTACCTAGTGAGTATAGTTCAACCGATTACTTATCGGTTTTATCGGCAATAAAATTATATACCAGACTGTTTCTCATTGTACCATGAATAGAACATTATGTGATGGGTAACCGTATAATCTGCACTATAGTAAGACGGGGCAATCATTAAAACAATTACCACATCAAAGGAGAAAATACGTAGTACATAACAGCTTTAAATCTAGATTCGGCCAACATGTGAGTCTTGTAAAGGGACGTGAAGACGACACCAGGGTGGAGAGAGGCAGACACCACTCCATTGGAAGCCCCACGTCTCGCCAACTCCCGGGCGAAGAGCACGTTGGCCAGCTTGCTGGGGTTGTAGGCTTTCAGGTGGGGATACAAGAAACCGGCCACATCCGGGTCCGCCCTCGTCAGGTTCAGGCCAGGTGAGTAGGCGTGCAGCACGGACGAGACGGTGATTACCCTGCTGGGGGCGCTTTTCCTCAGCAGGTCCAGGAGGAGGTTGGTGAGGAGAAAGTGGCCGAAGTGGTTGACACCGAAGACAAAATCAAAGTTGTCCGAAGTTGTTGAAACACCAGGTGCCTGCTCTTGTGCAACCCCTGCATGTAAACATTTTGCATGTAAAATACCAATTGCCATCAAAATATCAATTGGATACGGTCCTATTATTAAATAAACAAATGAATAAAGTCACATCCTATAACTTTAAAACAAATCAAGCAAACAGGAACAAATAAATCCGGGCACAGATGGTGAATAACCTGCATTGTTTATGAGTATGTCCAGTCTGTCTTCACTTTCGATGATCTTGCTTGCGAACATCCGGACGGACTGCAGGCTGGCTAGATCCAGGTGGCGCACCACAACCTTCGAGTTCCCCGTGCGTGACTTGATATCTTCGGCGGCATCCAGGGCCTTCTGGAGATTGCGACAGGCCAGGATGACCCGGGCGCCTCGCTGGGCAAAGTCAAAGGCTGTCACCCTGCCTATACCTGCATTTCCTCCTTGAGTAGACAATTTTCAAGTCATCATAGAGGGAAACTAGAAATGACGTTAAGCAAACTTCAAATAGTTACCATCCCTTACGACAGTCTTGTTACCATATCGAGACGCCGATCAGAGCGATGCGTAATAATATGGAAAACGGGTTTTATTGCGTTTTTTCAAACATGACGCAGATTGTTGTTTAAGTTAGTAGTGGGGGGGGACTATTGGGTACACTTTGACCTTGAAATATGAAAAGGTCACGTATGATAAATATGAATGAGGATAGGGTGAAACCTTGAGTACAATTTGACCTTGGGTAGGGGTATAACAATGGAGTAGGGGTAGAAATATGGTACGAATTGACCTTGACTGTAGAGGGAGAATATGAACATAGTGGGTTAAAAACTTTGGGTACAATTTGACCTTGCTGATAATAAAAAATAATGGATGAGTCATACAGTGTGTGATGGTATACGGACTGGCCCGCCAGGCAATCCTAAGGGGTAATAAGGAGTAGGAAGCGATAATCCCTATACAATAGACAGCTCGTGCCGCCGGTTAATGAGAGAGATAATCTCTAGATAATAGACTGTACGTAGTGGCTGAGCTGTGTCGGCGGACTATTGTGTTAATGATTACATTGTGTATGTTGGAAGTGAGCGTTGGTCTGACTTAACCTTTGGACACTAAAGAAGAGAGGGCGCCCACATGCTAGCGGTCTTTGGGTTTGGCTTACTGTGGCTACCGAGATTCGATCGATACGGGAAGAAGACTCTAGTGTCCCTAGCTGAATTTTTAATCCTTTGAACTAGAGTGTTTTACGTCTCGTTACCCTGTACATGTATACGTTTCACAAATTCAGTCACAGCGGAGCATTACTGTTGTTCGTTATTGCGGAACCTAAATGTAAAATACAGCATTATATAAAATTAAGAGTTCTGGGGGTGGCATGACGTCAGTTGGGATTTTTAATACGTAGCAAAGGGGTAAATTTATTCGTCGTGCTGTGGAATATTGTGCAGAAGTTCCGGCCAATATCCGACCTGAAAATTATCATTCGATAGTCATACCGATAAGTATAACACAAAACAAATTCAATGGACTTCACATATTGGTTTCTGGTAGGTTGGTACTGGTACCGTTTTATTTCCCGTTGTTCATCATTGATTTTTTTTACAATAATTATCTTAGTAATTTTAAGAATTACTACAAAGGTGATTACCGGAAGTTTGTTAACTTTGAAATCAGGGTTATTACATGTATTCATTATTTTTGGAACAATTTGTCTCTACAGACTGTTATCTTTTAGGCATGCTCCTCTTCGTCATGAAACAGTCCGGCAAATTTTTCAGCATGTTTAGGCAAAACTCTATTCAAGGCTTTGTTGACGTCCATGCCTTTATCAAGTTTTCCATCGAGATCATCCACAATGTCCTTGTGAGTTTCATTTTCCCTCAAATATAGGTAACTTGACAGGAACTCCTTATAGTTGTCGAAAAAGTCTTGTTTGACGGCCCAGAGGGTCTTTCTGTTTGCCTTCTGCCTGGCTTGATCTTCATCCATGCCTTCGTTGACGTACTTGTCATATTTTTCATCCCTCATTTCCCTATGTGTTTCTCTAGCTTCAGTCAGCCAATCTTGGTAGGCGGCATTGTCTTCCAAATCTGAACTGTCTTCATCCGAGGTTTCGTCATCGATCTCCTCAACAGAATCCGAGTTTTCGTCAGCTTCATTCATGTCTGATTCCTCCTCACCATGGATATTTTCCATGTGCCTCTCTAGATTAAACTTCCGTCCGAAGCATTTGTCACACTGGTGACAAGCATATGGCTTGGCTGTATAAATACCATTCATGTTGACTCTGCGAAGGATGACCTTTAAATGACACGAAACAAGTAAAAGCGTTCCATATATCCTAAATATACACGTATTTACTACTTCTGATTTGCATATTTCATTGTTTATTTTTTTATTGTTTTATTGTTCAAATTGGTCTTTTTATCGCTCAAACTACTCTATGCATTGCTCGTTTACTCGTTTTATTACTCTTTTACTCTTTTCATTGTTCAAATTGTTCTTTTTATCGTTCAAATTGATTTTTGTTTTTTTTTTTAGGTGTTTTTCATTTTCATTGCTCAAATCTCATTGGTAATCTCATTGGACTGTGTAGGCTTGGCGTTTTCTTCCCTCTGCAATAAAGAGACCAATTGAAAAATATGAAATTTGTTTTGAACAATAAAAATAGGAGATCCGATTGAGCAATGAAAAGAATATATTTTAACAATGAAAAGATCAATTTACACCTAAAAAAAAAAACCAAAAATCAATTTGAACGATAAAAAGAACAATTTGAACAATGAAAAGAGTAAAAGAGTAATAAAACGAGTAAACGAGCAATGCATAGAGTAGTTTGAGCGATAAAAAGACCAATTTGAACAATAAAACAATAAAAAAATAAACAATGAAATATGCAAATCAGAAGTAGTAAATACGTGTATATTTAGGATATATGGAACGCTTTTACTTGTTTCGTGTCATTTAAAGGTCATCCTTCGCAGAGTCAACATGAATGGTATTTATACAGCCAAGCCATATGCTTGTCACCAGTGTGACAAATGCTTCGGACGGAAGTTTAATCTAGAGAGGCACATGGAAAATATCCATGGTGAGGAGGAATCAGACATGAATGAAGCTGACGAAAACTCGGATTCTGTTGAGGAGATCGATGACGAAACCTCGGATGAAGACAGTTCAGATTTGGAAGACAATGCCGCCTACCAAGATTGGCTGACTGAAGCTAGAGAAACACATAGGGAAATGAGGGATGAAAAATATGACAAGTACGTCAACGAAGGCATGGATGAAGATCAAGCCAGGCAGAAGGCAAACAGAAAGACCCTCTGGGCCGTCAAACAAGACTTTTTCGACAACTATAAGGAGTTCCTGTCAAGTTACCTATATTTGAGGGAAAATGAAACTCACAAGGACATTGTGGATGATCTCGATGGAAAACTTGATAAAGGCATGGACGTCAACAAAGCCTTGAATAGAGTTTTGCCTAAACATGCTGAAAAATTTGCCGGACTGTTTCATGACGAAGAGGAGCATGCCTAAAAGATAACAGTCTGTAGAGACAAATTGTTCCAAAAATAATGAATACATGTAATAACCCTGATTTCAAAGTTAACAAACTTCCGGTAATCACCTTTGTAGTAATTCTTAAAATTACTAAGATAATTATTGTAAAAAAAATCAATGATGAACAACGGGAAATAAAACGGTACCAGTACCAACCTACCAGAAACCAATATGTGAAGTCCATTGAATTTGTTTTGTGTTATACTTATCGGTATGACTATCGAATGATAATTTTCAGGTCGGATATTGGCCGGAACTTCTGCACAATATTCCACAGCACGACGAATAAATTTACCCCTTTGCTACGTATTAAAAATCCCAACTGACGTCATGCCACCCCCAGAACTCTTAATTTTATATAATGCTGTATTTTACATTTAGGTTCCGCAATAACGAACAACAGTAATGCTCCGCTGTGACTGAATTTGTGAAACGTATACATGTACAGGGTAACGAGACGTAAAACACTCTAGTTCAAAGGATTAAAAATTCAGCTAGGGACACTAGAGTCTTCTTCCCGTATCGATCGAATCTCGGTAGCCACAGTAAGCCAAACCCAAAGACCGCTAGCATGTGGGCGCCCTCTCTTCTTTAGTGTCCAAAGGTTAAGTCAGACCAACGCTCACTTCCAACATACACAATGTAATCATTAACACAATAGTCCGCCGACACAGCTCAGCCACTACGTACAGTCTATTATCTAGAGATTATCTCTCTCATTAACCGGCGGCACGAGCTGTCTATTGTATAGGGATTATCGCTTCCTACTCCTTATTACCCCTTAGGATTGCCTGGCGGGCCAGTCCGTATACCATCACACACTGTATGACTCATCCATTATTTTTTATTATCAGCAAGGTCAAATTGTACCCAAAGTTTTTAACCCACTATGTTCATATTCTCCCTCTACAGTCAAGGTCAATTCGTACCATATTTCTACCCCTACTCCATTGTTATACCCCTACCCAAGGTCAAATTGTACTCAAGGTTTCACCCTATCCTCATTCATATTTATCATACGTGACCTTTTCATATTTCAAGGTCAAAGTGTACCCAATAGTCCCCCCCCCACTACTTAAGTTCGATCTTGTTTAACTCCCCCTCCCCACCAGCTTGGGTTTCTTCGCCTTTTTGTTTTGTTTTGATCTTAAATAATGATAATCGAGTGATTTGTCTATCTCCTTTTCCTTCCTTCAAACAGCGTGTATAAAGCCCCAGACTTTAGCTCAACCCTTGGGTTTTGCCGAATGTTGTCACAAACAGTCTTTTCCGCAGCCTGTGCCAAGTGTCAGCACTCGATTTAACCAAACAGAAATTTATTAAAACCAGCCAAACACCAAATCTATCCGATTCGTAAGTGTGACCTCACTTCAGTTTAAACCACAA
The DNA here is from genome assembly GCF_054643075.1 of Acanthaster planci. Classification (NCBI taxonomy): domain Eukaryota; kingdom Metazoa; phylum Echinodermata; class Asteroidea; order Valvatida; family Acanthasteridae; genus Acanthaster; species Acanthaster planci. The sequence goes on along the minus strand of NC_141785.1, from coordinate 15,512,897 downwards.
GAGATACATGGAACCACGGAACTGGAAGTTAACGCCCAACTTGACTGCTCATCCAATGGAAGCTTACAATCAATGGTGCGTGCGCGTGTATAGTGAAGTCACTTACGAACCGGGTAGACATCGCAAGGGCATCTTGTTCGCATGCAGGTGGTACACGCGCGTTACCTTCCTCTCCGACCAACCGTGTGTCGTGATTTGCCACGCTCACGTTAAGACATAAGCGCGAGCGTAATGACCCTACAGGAATGGCGTCTCCTCGGATTTGTCTACAACAAAAGACCCTTTTTACAGTCGTGTACCTCTGCATTATCATTCGCCTGCGTGCAGATGCCCTTCATTCCAACAGCGGCCTGTTTTTTCGACTGTGACTGTATGACAGTTATAAACGTCAAGAAGCTGTCAGGTCTGAGAACCAGACTACCTTCACATTAATTGAACTTGACAGAGGCCGAATCTTGATCACGTCAGTGTGTTCTCGCATAGTTTTCAGAGCACTGCATGTTTATCATCATGATATTTAACACCGAGTGTGGTAGAATTAATGGCTGATTTCCTTAGTAACAGACAACAGTATCCGCTACAGACAACCTCTCTCTGGATGGACAATACCCAATGGCCGTGCACCTCAAGGAACAACGCTTAGTCCGGCGATCTATCTGGCTATGATCAACGATGCTTGCGAGAACCTCGGTCGATGAGATTTCCCTGCTAGCTATCAAGTACGAGGGCGACTTCACACTCGTACAGAGCGTGGGCAGCGATCCGTCGACGACCCCTGTGATTGGTCACGTGCTAACACAATGAGTCTGAATCCAAAGAAATGTCAGACCACGGAGTTTTTCTTTGCACGAAATCCACCACCTCCCCTGCCCATTGATCATGGGGATTGATGTCTTTATCTAAATGTGCGCATATTCAAAATGACTTGTGGAATTCTCATGTATTGGAAATCTTGAAGGATACCGATCGCAAGCTCTCTATATTAGGCCTCCTGTAAAATTTTGCTCTCCCGCAAATTGACTTCCTCACGATCAACACTTATGTTACGCAGCTCCTGTGTAGAACTTAGGTATCACCAAGGACTAATCATCTAAGCTAAAAAAAAAAAAGTAAAGAAACGAGCCCCACGTACTATCCTGGGATCACAGTACACAAATTATCCCGAAGAACTCGGTCATAAATTTACCCTCTCTTAAAGCACTCCGAAAAGAAGGAACTATGGCTTGCTTCCGCCAAGAACTTTGCTGCTCAGCGATCTCTTTCCTAAGAGAAACTCTGGCTTTTACGCATTGTTCTTCCGATGTGCCCCATTGCTGCTACCGGCCCCTGACGCTCGATGCTATAGCGATGGGGCTGTATAAGTTAATTCAGCCATGGGTACAAATTTTATTTAGAAAGAGGAGCAGCATACCTGTTACAATTGCCGTCTTTCCTTCTAGCGTGACATCGCCCGTAAAGTATTTGCGACTGGAAAACATGTACCAGTAATACACGCCGTACAGGGCCACAACAATTGGGACCGAGTATCGCAGGAAGGCCCGCACAGACACCATTTTAGGTGCAGTTTAAGTGCAAGGGTAGATGTGGCCGTGTCTGGATTACACATGCACTTGGCCGTGGCTTGCAACAGACCTATTTACGGATGTTCTCTTTGTTTTCTGCCGTGCATTGTTGGACCGAATGGGGTCACCACTTTATACTCTCCTATATCAGAAGCATATGCGATTGTCTCCATTCACAAAAGGCAGTTGTTTTGAGTAAATCACATCGATTTAAATCTTTGGGAGATCATTAATCTTACAAAACTGGAAATACTGAGATACTTTCTTTGGATCGAGTGTAACTCTTACGTACCATACATGGTACGTGGGCCAATTTTGGCACTCGAGGCACGAGACGACCCCCCCCCCCGACATATTCGTCATCACGACACAGGACTATTACAAATTGATGCGAAGTGTCTGCAGCCACATAACCATAGATTCGTGCGTGATTTTCAACCCGCGATGGAGTTGACAGGGCCTGTCATGCATGAAATTTGAATAACTGCGTATTGTGCAGTAAAAGATGGTGTGCTATAAAGGACACTTTACTCGTCGTGGTAAGCGTCTTCCATTGTGCTCGACAAAAATATACATAACGTGCATTATCACAGTAAATCTGGGGCCACTAACCAAAGTCGAGTGACAAGGACAAACAGATCAGAAGTGCCATGGGGCAATATATATGCAGGTCTGCCTCTATTTTGCACAGGTTCTATGGGACTTGTTGCGGGAAAAAGAGGAGAAAATGGGGAAGGGTGTGGCGGGCATGCAGTCAACTGATAAGATGCATCTAGGCCTACTTAATGTTTCTTAAAGGTCTTCCGTGATATTTTGGCAGGCCATCATTGGCGGCTTGCAGGGATTTTTCCTATTGTCCCCTCCCCCTTTTTTAGCTTGACCTTTGTCCGTGTCCCCCCCCCCATGGCATACTTTTCATCCTTTGAAAGTACGTCAGAATTGACTCCGTTCCACTGTTAATGATTAAGTTTGCTGGTGATAAATGCTTTGCCTTCCCCGGCAGAACTCCTCAAGGGAGATCCTGGACACGCCCACGCCTAACCCCCTCCAGACAAAAATACCAGTTCCACATTGGCCTCCCCGTGGGATGGTAGGAAGAGATAGTGGGATTTTTTTCTAGCATATGAATTAATGCGCACGCCCAATGCACAAAGGTAGACCTTAAATTTACACGGGAATCGGTTGCAACTTGCACGTGTTCATCAGTTTCATAAACAATTACTTTCTCAGAGGAAAAGAAAATTCAACATTCATCAAGAGGCTTTGATGTTAAAAACTGCAGCTTTTATTTCCGATGAATACGTCTTTCATCAGCATGCTTGTGAAAAAACATGCATGCCAGTACGTCACTGTACCATGCTGCACGAGGCAGGAATCCAAATATTTCATTTTAACCCCCCGCTAAGGTCCTTATGCATCTGTTTAATGGAGGCAATGTTTAAAGTGGTCATATGCATAAATGTATTAGACAACAGACGGCGCTCTTCATATGGCTCAGGCAGAGGTGTTTATTGTAACCAAAAATGGTGGATCATGAGTCATTGCACAAGGACAATTAGTACCCAAGAGCAACTTGCTGTGCTGCATACCTATATTAATGAACAGCCATTTTGGTTCCAAAGTCCAGAGCTGGCGCAACTCTCTGTGTACAGCTCTGGGCTGCGCAATTGCTGACATTCGTAAAAGGTCATCAGTAGTACTTCTGTCTATTAGTGGCGTAAATTTGCGCTAGAAATGGGGGGGGGGGTATAGACGGGGAAAGGTGGGGGATGACTAGCCGGCCATGAAAATTTAAAAATTGGGAGGGGGTGACACCATATTACTCTATAATTTATAGAGGTTGATGTACATGATATTGATATAAATCTGTGATTATGTATTGAGGATGGCATGTTTATGGCTCTTTGTTTTTAGTCGATGGAACTTACAGTCTGAACAATTCTTCCAAATCCGCTTTAATTTTTTGCTCAAACCTCAACAAGTGTGGGTGGGTGTGTGTGGGGGGATATATAAACCCCAATCCCTTGGGATTTACACCCATGCTGCCTATACAGTTGTTTTATATCCTTCTGGTGAAGTACGGGGTGCGTTTTGTCATATCTTTGCCTTTCACAGGACTTTAAAGGCTTGCCCAATTTCCGGTTAATATACAGGGTCTCCACATAAATAGTATACCGAGATAGAAAAACAAATTAATATCGACACACTTTATGATGTTCCTGACCTTGTACTTGATTTTCCTGACAACTTATTTACCTCTCTTAAAAGTTAAAGCCATATCACCCTGTGGGAACTTACTTAAATACGAATTTTTGGGCGTCTCCCGCCCCTCGTCTGGTGCGAATGCTTGATTGTGTCCCTTTTTAAGTAAGTTCCCACAGGGTGATATGGCTTTAAGAGAGGTAAATACAAAAATATTGAAATGGCAAAACTACTTCATATATGGGAAAGAGAAATATATCTCTAGAAAGTCTAGTTTGTTCACTTATCTTTGTCAACAACATCACAAGCTGTTTACCATTGCAAAGAGGACATTCCGCCCTCTCTAGAGATACATTTTTCTTTCCCACATATAAAATAATCTTGCCATTGCAGTAATTTTTTATCTCGGTATACTTTTTATGTGGACACCCTGTACGTTTACGTGTACTGAAATACCTCGGTCTAGGCTTCGACTACAATGGCGCTTGTACGTTGTGTCACGTGGGTCAGTGATAGCGCCCCATAGACCTTGCTTTTGATTAGGCCTACTTCATGAGCGCGGTTTTGCCAAACAGTGGTTGGCATAAGCAAGGCTGGCCATGAGCACAAAACCAAAAGAATCAACCTCGAAGTGTTAAAATGCCTCATATCAAAAAACAAAATTATGAAATGCATCTTATTGTCCGCAGTAGTGGATCCATTCAAGGCAAAGGCGATACCTGATACGCGAGATGTCAAACTTTTCAAGCAGAAAAGGGTTTATGCACATGTACATGTTATATCATGGGAGAATTCTTGAAGGATGCGTACGGTCTGCTTCAACGTTCTGTCATGGTTGGCCATAGTAACTTGCGTTGCCCAACGCTGGATTTTCAAAGCGTACACTAAATAAAACACAGAAAAACAGAATACCTGCATTGTTTACAAGAATATCTAATCGTTTCTCTTCTTCGTTAATCTGTCGAGCAAAGTCCCTCAGAAATGGATTCCGGAAACGTGGAGACCAGTTTCCAGAGTTTCAGGCTAGCATTTACGTGACAAGGAAACTACACACGAGGAAACTAGCTAGTGATTCGTTGGAAACTGACCGATAAAGCGTTTGTGTAATCATGGCATGATAAAAGATAAACATCGCAGCGACATCTTTTGTTTAATTAACACAAATATCTCCCATTTTATGAACCAACATTTGTCACATTAATTTAACTTCCAATTCCAACTCTGATCGTGTATTCCTCAAAATCACAATACAGAATGAGTGCCCATTGAAAATAACTTGAACACTAAACATTTTTATCTCTGTCCTATCTGCGGTTATTCAGGCCATTCTCCGTGTCCCTTGTTACCCGCGTAGGGGTACATCCCGCTTCGGCTGACCGCATGGGGTCAAGGTAGTCCCGCCAGACAAACCCTCCTGCTAATTGTGGCCCATGTCACCCCAGGCTGGTCTTACATTCCAAGTAGAGAGTGCAAGGGATGATGAAATGTCTTACTGCCTGCGCTGCATACAACACAAGGTTCTGCAGGAAGAATGTTATGTTGCTTTTTGGGGACTGACATCATGGCAAATAAGTTGTGTTCGGGAAGGCCGGTTAAGGTGGCCAGAAGGCGACTAATAAGTGTTTTATGCATTCAAGGAAAATTTCAAATGAAATAAAATATTAAGGTTGAACTCGATTTTTAGAGAGAACATGCAAAATAAAAGCTTTTGTTGTTTGTTGCTTTATGTTAAGCTACTTTCAGGTTTATTGTATTTTAAAACCATTCAAATTTTCTGCGGTCCGCCAACCTCAGTTCAATTTAAAGGATTTTGGAAATAAAAAAGCCAATTGATTTTGTTTTACACATTGGAAACACCACTTAATCGGAAAAAAAGATTTATGATCAAGGGCAAGTGAGAAATGATCTGGAAAAAGATTTCTTTTTTATACTGTTGTTAAATTGGGACTGGATTTATAATTCCCTTGAATTTGAATTGAGGACAGCTTTAAATCTCAAATTGTTGAAAATATAGTCGTACACAATGAGCTTGGCAATGACACTGAAAGTGATGTAGATTACAGTTCATCTTCAGATGTCGATGGGCCTGAGAAAACCTCAAATGTGGCCTCTTTCAGTTATCAGTCGATCCCAAATTGATCGCATAAAATGCAAACATGCACAGAGAGCGTATTGATGGCAATCTCATTTCTGCATGGAGTAACTCAACTGACCGAAAATGATATATACCCGCAGCGATCAAATCTTTGTAAAATATGCCATTGGTCGCTGGCCTAATGCTTTAACTTAGATGATTTTTGTTATTTATGGTACATGTCTAATAAGCCCCAGACCTTGTGTAAAGTTGTTTAATGGTGTTGAACAGTGGATTTTGCCTGCTTTGGCGGGATAGTGCCTTTGTGCAGTTACTGGTGAACAACTTAGTTCAAGGTTTATACTTGTTGAGGTCAAATGTAGCATGACCTTTTTGTTGATAAATATGGCTGCAGTTCAAGTTCATATTGAAAAATAGTGAGCTTTGCTCAATGCATTACACAGAAGCCACTTGTATTTTTACACCACTTACCGAGCTTCAATTACACTGCCCATTCACGTTTATGATATTCATTTTGCCTTTCTATATGGTATCAAATTAACTTTTGAAACAATTGTTTGTTCTGAACTTGAAAGTAAGCCCTGTGGTTCCAATGACCAGACATTGTAAATTGCAATCCGTGCCGTCAGACGCTGAATTGTTTTTGTTTCAGGTGTTATCTGAACTGATGACTGCATTAGTTAACTTTGTTAACTTGATATTTTGAAATTTGTACCGAACTCATTTGCATTGTAGTAGCTGCTTTACAGTCTTTTCACCTTCGCAATCTATGATTCCATAGTATGTGACCCGACTTGATGATTATTGGGGTCATAGCAGAACGCAGAATGAGTGATTTGGAGTGAAAATTTCCCGTCTTGATTGTAAAAGTTTCACGTGAAGCGTACATGTACAAGTGATATTGTCCACTACTCATATTGCACTTAGGCTGTTTGTGTAGCGACTCATAAGATTTGCACTAGGCTTTCGATCTTTACTCCATACACTGTTCATTATTAGGTGCTGTCTGGAAGGCCAAGTCCACGGTCGCACATCAGCCTGGTATTCGGGGTAATTTTAGGGATGGGGGGGGATTATAGGAATTTTAGGAATAAAGGATTTGAATTGTAATTAACTGTGATCAAACCTAGATAAAACTCTGTATAATTGAGAGAGTTACATTTGGACTCTTCCTGCCGCTCTTCCTTTGCCTTGGCGCCCTTAAACTAATAATTTAAGCGGACCTCCTTAATAGATGGCCTGTCATTACATTAACATGAATAGTCGATGTAAATTCAGATATTTTAGCTAGAAAGTTATTTACACGAACAGCCAATAAGCTTGGTGGCAGTCTAAAGGTAGTGCAAATCACGTACATGTAATTAAATGCTACGTATAAGGCTACAGTTTGCTGAAATTATCTCAGATTTGAAATTTATTTACACTCTCACCCACGGAAAGTGCTTTTCCTTTATCTCAAATACCCATTTTTTCTTATGTACACTTATACAAAACGGTTTGGGGTAGAGTAAAGATTATCTAAATATTCCTCTGAAGATCAATTTCTTTGATGTCTTCGTTTGAAAACTGTCATGAAAGAGCCTTGTCTTATCTTCTTCAAAAGTCCCTGAAGAAAATATGTATTCCAACATTAATTCTCGAATAACACTGGTTGATGCAACATTAGATGGGTACACTGGCCCGCATGTTGATGCTTCCCCCTCCAAAAGAAAGAGTCAGCCTTAGGTAGGTCGTCGTTTCGAAGTCATGCTGTGCTATTGTGTTATCTGCCATGCCCAACTCAGATTGTCCATTTGCGTAATTACAGTGCGGTGATATTGGACTGGAACTTTACACTATGCGATAAAGGTTGCGTTGACTTTCTGATAAGTCGAATCCGAAGAGTGTGATCATTGTGCTTAATTACATACACTGGACCCCGTTCAGCTAAGGAAATCTCTTGCCGTTTCTAGAAAGAATCATGTTTCCTGTTACTCTTACTGGGTGCGTTCGAGTAACTTCTATGAGGTAACCCTGACCTGTGTGTTGTCAGCTGCTCTGCATATTTTCAAAGAACCGAGGATATATGTATAAAATGTAAAGGACCGAGGTTGAACCCAACTCAAACGAATTCTTGAAAGATACTCCAACCACTCTAACGCCTCCGAAATGATAGGCATTAGCGGGGTTGTGTTCTGGATACAGCACTAGAACTCTCACAGTTGTACGAGAAACGGAGACAGGAAGTAAATATGTGGCTTCAATTTGATGCATTCATAAAATTATGGGTACTCTAAAATGTGGATATATATATATATATGCGAGGTCACGTGACCCAACCAATTAGAAGATTCTACATTCTTGCCATCTACAGAGATCCAATACTGCATGCACGAAAGAAACTGTGCACTCTCAATTTTTATCAGGAGAAATAACTGTGAAATGTTCAACAATGTAGGCCTACAATGAAATTTCTACATGACATCTGTTTTTCATTTCAATCTCAACTGCAGAGTGCATGCCCTTCCTTGATCCAAAATCAACGATGCCAATGACTTCCAGTCACACTCGTCAACCAGCACATCAGTAGTTCTCAGTACCCGTCAGCTTGCAGCTTAGGTCCCACAGCTGCGAGGCGATCTTCTCATCCCGGGCCAGCTTGCTCTCCTTGGCCAGCCTACAGTCGGCAAAATAGCGACCCGAGTGCTGCGTAACGGACGGATCCAGGGCACAGTACAGAGTCGTCTGGACGCTGGCCTCCAGTGAAATGCAGAACGGTCTGAAGAGAGAGCAAAAAAAGAGCTTCACCCGGTGTAAAAAGGTCACGCGCTCACTATTGAAAAGGATAAAGTGCAATATTTAATCCCCAAAAGAAAATAAAATTGTCAGAAGCAAAATGCTAGAGGCTTTACATCGTTATTACAGGACAGTCAGAAACATTAACAGAGCTAGAAATACTGGCACGAAAATACCTCAAGACGTTTCGGCAAAAAAGGAGAAGCAGCCTTCCGTGGAACCTGCTGGAGCGTGGATGCAGGATGCGCGTGTCGACCATGCCCGGGTGGAGCGAGTAAGCCGTCACGCCGGTGCCCTTCAGCCGACGGGCCAGCTCTGCAGCGAAGAGGATGTTGCACAGCTTGCAGGTGCTGTAGGCGATCGTCTCCTCCCAGGCCTGCTTGGTGTTCAGGTAGCACAGCCTCTGGACCATCTTGTGGGCGACGGAGGAGACCACCAGGACCCGGCTGGGCGCGGTCTTCCGCAGCAGCGGCAAGAGGAGCTGGGTCAGGAGGAATGGGTTGAGGTGGTTGATGCCGAACTGAAGGTCGTAGCCGGATTCCGTCTTCTCGTCGCTATGGCAACGGGACACGCCTAAGAAAGGGGGACAAATTGTAACTGGTTAGAGACTCTGTGACATTAAATTGCAGATTCCCAGAAGTGCAGAAGTTTTGCGCTTGTGATCTGTTCCGCAATTTATGAATATGCAGTACACACGAGATAACAGTTTATTATCCATCGGAAAAGAGAAAAACATCCCAAGCTTGCGAATCCGTCAAATAGACAGCTCTCTGGTACGGATGGCCAAAGTTTGCCGAAATGTCACTCTTTACTTCCAAACTTGCATTTTGCCGTATCACTTTTAAAGACAGTCGTGTTTTTGTTTTGCTTTTTTATGTAGTATATTTCTTCAGCTGCCTGAGATTTCTGTAATCCTATAGTAGTCGGCCACTGCAGGGGAGATTATGACATGACTCGTAAAAAGAGAAATGATCATCCTGACTGAACCTGAGGGACAAACCCCACCACGAACTCTTCCATACGTACCGGCGTTGTGCACCAGTATATCGAGCTGCGCCTCTTCCCTGAGTATCACCTTTGCGAACTCTCGCACGGATTTCTGGCAGGCGTTGTCTAGCAGACGGAACACCACCTGCTCGTTGCCCGTGAGCTGCCTGATCTTAGCGGCCGCCTCCTCGCCCTTGGCCCGGTTGCGGCAGGCCAGAATGACCCGGCCGCCGCGCCGGGCGAAGTTCAGCGCCGACTCGTAGCCTATGCCAGTGTTGGAACCTGTGAAAGCAAGCAGGGGAAAAAAATTAAAAACCTCCAAAATTGTCATACTGATGCCCCGTTCAATTCTATGAAAAATTGTAGCTGAAGTCACGCTTAATGTGTTTTATTTTTCAAGGTGACGTATTGAATTCTGGAGTGACAAACAGCCTACATCGCCATATCGACGAGCATGTTACGGGGTAGCGCGAATCGTATTCTTCATATACAGCTTCCCAGATTTGTATTTGTCCGCGGAAAGACGCATAATGAGTTCTCAAAACAACACGAAATATCTTTAAAATGATCACAAAAACGCGACTGAAAACATGAGGGAAATGAAAAGTACATGTTCCATAAGAGGTCCTAATTTTGAAGACTTCATACCTCAGCCCTTGCGACCCACGAATGGAAGAAATGCATTTACTTCGGAAAAACCTGCAAGAAGTTTCACTTCAAACATATCAGGTTTAAGCGGTCGAAATAAAGGAGAAAGTTATTTTCATTGTCTAATGGCTGAAATTCTTGTTTCACATTTCAGACGGGGGTCCTTTATCAGACCAAAAGGGTACAATAGAGCAAACAATCCGCCAACATGTCTCCTCACCCGTCACAATCACAGTCTTGCCGGTCAGTGACGCTGTGCCCCGATAGAACGTCGGGGCATTCCACCGACGGAACGCATAGACGCAGAGACAGACGACAGCCGCCAAGCCGCTGTAGATCTTCCAAGAGAAATCCTCGTACAGTTGCCAGTCAAAAGCCATCCCAGGAGAAACGCTAGGCACTCTGTGATGGTTTCTGGATAGTGCAGGAGTAATGCAATCCGCATGGGCTCTCTGCGCCTCCTCACCTCTTGAGGTCTGCCACGAGAGTTGCTATGCTCATCAAACTAGTACTCAAACATTCGTTTCGACGTCTGCGATGATGCTCCCGGGTATCCACAAGACACCACGGTTCCTTTAGTAGTTAGCGCACTCGATATTGATCAGGCTCAAAACGTCCAATCCTCACCTTGCATGCATGACGACTGTTGCGTTCTGACAAATTTCGTTCTTTTGATTTTCTTGTCATTCATTAGTGAGCTAAAAATAAGCGTCTAATGCCTTATCGTATCAAAAGCAAACACGCATTGCTATTTTAAATTAAGTTTGCTGTTGGGGTCGGCGCGAGCTTAAAGGTGATGTTATGAATATTAGCACAATCAGCGCAAAACGCGTGATTCTTCAACCCTGAAAACGTATTGGAAATAGAGCATGCGTGAACAGCTGGGTCCGAGTATAGGACCAAATACAAAGGGGTATAATACCCTGTACAACTTGACGCGCACACTTTCACAATATCCAAGAGGAATAGTACGACATCGATATTTTAACAGGTCGATTTAATTTCCAGTTTTACGTTTATGAAAGTTGCTTAAAATGCATGGCCAATGGCGAAGCAAAGAATGCTGGGAAGGGAATTGTTATGCACAAAATTGAAACCTGAAACATAGAAGCTTGTAAGAATATCAACACAAAATTATAAATCTTTACCGGCCGGTTGTTTATTTAAAAAAGCGTCCTCCCGTGTCCAGCATGTTCACACATGGATATGGCATGATACCCACAGATTCTCTGTTGCTCATTTAAACCACCCGTGATTAGGTGCTTTTGGGCAACGCCTGCGATCGCCACCCAAAGTTCTTTGAACGCCGACCACTTTGTATGCACCAGACCCAAGAAAAGTTCGTACACTTGTAAAAGTTCAATCCGAAAAACTAGGTTAATTTATAACTTGGGGGACGTGGTAGCCATCCGCGGACATGCATTCACTACTAATGATAAATTTGGATGAACCTATTGACTAGTTTGATGTTGACGTTCTAAGCTTCAGCTTCTCAGGTTTAACATATTCTTTGGAGTACGTAATACTGAGCTCCGCGGTCGGGGTTTTCTGTACGATCATGAGGTCGAACCTGAGGCTGCACCTTCAAGTTCCAGCCACCTCAGTTGGTTCTTACACACACAAATATTACGCTTTGTCTCTGTTCATGTTGAGCGACCCCATTCTCGTTCCATGGTAACTCGATGGTGACTCGATCCATACAAACAGTAACTCTCAGGCACAGAGTTCTTTGACCCACTAGAACTTTTTGCGCACTCGATAACGGAGCTTCTTTCGAGCTGTCAGGTTGAATGAAAGCATCGTGGCACGGGTCAGCACCTCCAAGATAAGACATCCTTAAGTCTATAAATAGCTTTCGTAAACACACAAGCAAATAAGCAAGGTCAAAATCCAAGACAACAAACAACGGAAAAACACAGAAAAGCGGGCAACAAAGGTTAGAAAGTTTGGCTTCCCGATGGCCAAACTCGGCTCTCAATCTATGCGGACGGATAAAAACGGCATGCAGAATATGCGCTGAGTGGGCGTATGTCTGTAGCGGGGGCGGTAATTCAGAGATTAAAAAAAAAACTCAAAATGGCAATGTCTTTCATTCTTAACAGACTCTTCATTACCACCCCAACTTCTCACTCAAAGAAAATGAGACAGTGTCGTTTCTCTGAAACAGTTGGGGCAACCTTGCGCCCCCCCCCCCGACTGGATTCGCCCCTGCCCCGGTCCACGGCAAGACATTATCTCACGGTCGGGAAAGTTCACATGTTCGTCTTCGAGGTGATTTCACAAGATGTTTTAGATAAGGAGAGTACAGAGAATATTGTACACGCTTGGCATGTTACATGATGTGTGATATGATAAGCTGGACATTCTCAAACGACTTCCTCATTAACCCTGATCAACATTAACAATGCAAGGAGATGTTACGTGCATCCACCCAGAGTTATAGCTCGAGACAACATCCGAATCTCTTGTCTAGAGCTAGGTCTAGGTCTTTGCTCCCTTGGAAATGCGTGGAGACGCGTAGACGATAGACCTAGCCGTAGCTCTGGAAGCCCGTTTCGGACACGGCCAGAGTAGCGCCTGTTTCAGATTTTGGAAACAAAATGGCTGTTCATTATGTATTCAATAGAACGTGCAGCTATTGCATACCGTGACTGTCGGTGTGCAGTGGTGCATACAACCACCAGTTTGTTTAAAGGTAACACGTGGTAACTCTCTCCTTACTCCGCATTCACCTGAATACAGAAACCATTGTTAATTAATGCCTGAAGACCATGAGACTCTGGAGACGCCGATTCGCGATGGGGGGGGGCAGTTCCGTTAATTCCAGAGGAGTGTGACAAGCCTACAAATTTCAGAAAGGCCAACAAAAGTTACGTTAAAAATCCCAAATTTCTTGTACCCACACCTCCCAAAAATTTGGTACCACACCAGAAGTACGGTTCTCGATCCACGCTTAGAAGGGTTTAAATCTTTACTTCTATATACAATTCCTGAAAAGGCACTTCTGGATATCCGTAGTTGACAGCAGTGTGTCGAAATCACGGCCGACTCATTACATGCCCGATCATCACAATCTCGATATTGATTCAAAACATGCTTTGATTTGTACAGTTGAAAAATGCTCAAACAAGTGACTGTTTTACTTTATAAACTGCAACTTATTCTAAGCTTAAGGACCCAAACTCCCTTGGAATTATTCACTCCTTTACTCCAGAAGAGCTGGGCGGACCTCCCCCCCGACATTTTTCCGACAACGCTGCATTTTTTCAGGAGCTGAGCCTTCATGAAATTTTAGAGTAACTATCTGCAGTCACATCGAGACCAATTTTCGTTCGTGCGCAGCGCCCATTTTCCTGAGACAGGTCCCAGCCAAAAAAAGTATACCCTTTACACTGCATGCGGTGCTCAACGAACGCAGGCTGGCACGCCTGTAGCCTTGGACTTCAAATGACTGTGATAACAAAACCACGTCTGAGTTCAGACTTCACATTAATTTTGTAATGATGAGGAGTGTCGTTACATGCATGTCAAGTTTCAACGCAAGCCGGGCGAGGACAAGTTCGGGGGGGGGGCCTCTGTGAGGGTTGAAGAAAATCAATGCTGAATATAAACTTTTACTTTTAACCGTGAAAAATAAGGCAGTCAAGTTGCTTTAGAAGCATACAGTGGCGTGTTGGGTGCAAGTGAAACTCAAAAGATTCAGTCCAATACACCTAGGTATAAACAAAGCGTTTGAACACTTATTTTGATCAAACCTTTTCCAAAATGATAGTGCCTTTCCGCCTTTCTGTCAGTTTTTTACTACAGACACTTACGAAAACTACAGTAGACACCAAGTATTTTCATTTTGAAAAATAATTCACTTTTTTATTTTCAATAACTGACACAAATTACAATACAGAATACTGTATTCTTCAATTTTTTATGCGTGTGCCTTTAACTTATAAAAGGTTATCTATGTTGACAGTAGACAAGCCTTAAATTCAAGGTCAAAAAGTGGAAACATTTTGGAAAAAATGGTTCGCCTCTGAAAGTGTTCTTTACAGTTACTGTCAGCTCATTCTTGGCACACCCTATCTTGTACCCTGCCAAAGTCAAACGAGGGCCCATTTCACCCGCAAACCTCCGGGGAGGTAGTGCTGAATTCGGGAAAAAACTTTGCTTTGAACATGCCCCATCAGCACCATTCGTGACACCGCACGACTGAGTTATCTTGATGAGTTATCTTGCTGTGTAGCAAATCTGCTGTTGATTCATTCGACGAGTAGCAATGGGAACACATTCAGCGCGTTTACAAAATACCAAAATATGACTAGCACAAAGTTGGCTGGAGAACTGCAGTATTTTGGGCATCATTTATGTTGAGGCAGGCTACACCAAGATCCCAAGGTACCTGGTGGAACCGTTTCTCATCCGCAGCCACTTTCTGTTTCAGTATTGTCTAAGAGAAGTTGCCAATCTTCCCCATGGGGTTGCAGGTCAGTGACCAGGCCCAAAATTAACCAGAAATGATTTGCGTGCCCTAAATTTCTCTCTCATTGGAGCATTATTTTGTGGTCCCTGGACTAGAGGATTTGTAAAAAAGAAGGGTGCAAGCCAAGACTGCCAGCTTGTATTTCTGGGAAATGTGGATAAAACTTAGCCTTGTAAATGGCTCTCTTTTGCAGTAGACAGTATAGGCAACAGGTTCAAAAAGGCCATAGGATGGAAATATCTCCCAGAGTAATGGGTGAACCCTGCAACATTGAAGAAAAAAGAAAGATGAGGAAATAAGCTTTAGTTTGATGTGTGTCTTTATCACTGGATAAATGTGTATTTGTTTTGAGTTTCTGATTTATCATAATGGTTCAAAGCAGTTTATTTATGTGTCTGCAACCACTGAAACGTGCACTATTTTTGATAACAGGAGTTGTGATGCAAAGAAAGAAAGCACTATTATTGTCATATTAACTGCACTCTAATCATTAGCCTGTACAAGAATCATAAGGAAAATTTCCTATATCGGGAAGGTTGTGGCCTCTCAAGAATCATGAGGAAAATTTCCTATATTGGGAAGGTTGTGGCCTCTCCAAGAATCATGAGGAAAATTTCCTATATCGGGAAGGTTGTGGCCTCTCAAGAATCATGAGGAAAATTTCCTATATTGGGAAGGTTGTGGCCTCTCAAGAATCATGAGGAAAATTTCCTATATTGGGAAGGTTGTGGCCTCTCCAAGAATCATGAGGAAAATTTCCTATATTGGGAAGGTTGTGGCCTCTCAAGAATCATGAGGAAAATTTCCTATATTGGGAAGGTTGTGGCCTCTCAAGAATCATGAGGAAAATTTCCTATATCGGGAAGGTTGTGGCCTCTCCAAGAATCATGAGGAAAATTTCCTATATCGGGAAGGTTGTGGCCTCTCCAAGAATCATGAGGAGAATTTCCTATATTGGGAAGGTTGTAGCCTCTCAAGAATCATGAGGAAAATTTTCTATATCGGGAAGGTTGTGGCCTCTCCAAGAATCATGAGGAGAATTTCCTATATTGGGAAGGTTGTGGCCTCTCCAAGAATCATGAGGAGAATTTCCTATATTGGGAAGGTTGTGGCCTCTCCAAGAATCATGAGGAGAATTTCCTATATTGGGAAGGTTGTGGCCTCTCCAAGAATCATGAGGAGAATTTCCTATATTGGGAAGGTTGTGGCCTCTCCAAGAATCATGAGGAGAATTTCCTATATCGGGAAGGTTGTGGCCTCTCCAAGAATCATGAGGAAAATTTCCTATATTGGGAAGGTTGTGGCCTCTCCAAGAATCATGAGGAAAATTTCCTATATCGGGAAGGTTGTAGCCTCTCCAAGAATCATGAGGAGAATTTCCTATATTGGGAAGGTTGTAGCCTCTCCAAGAATCATGAGGAGAATTTCCTATATCGGGAAGGTTGTGGCCTCTCAAGAATCATGAGGAAAATTTCCTATATTGGGAAGGTTGTGGCCTCTCCAAGAATCATGAGGAGAATTTCCTATATTGGGAAGGTTGTAGCCTCTCCAAGAATCATGAGGAAAATTTCCTATATCGGGAAGGTTGTGGCCTCTCAAGAATCATGAGGAAAATTTCCTATATTGGGAAGGTTGTGGCCTCTCCAAGAATCATGAGGAGAATTTCCTATATTGGGAAGGTTGTGGCCTCTCCAAGAATCATGAGGAGAATTTCCTATATCGGGAAGGTTGTGGCCTCTCAAGAATCATGAGGAAAATTTTCTATGTCAGGAAGGTTGTGGCTTCTCCAAGAATCATGAGTATAATTTCATATATCGGGAAGGTTGTGGCCTCTCCAAAAATCATGAGTATAATTTCCTATATTGGGAAGGTTGTGGAGTTTACTTGTTAACTGAATGACAAAACTGGGGAAGGTTTCATGCATATTTCAACTCACATTTCCATGAGGTGACCTAAGCGGATGATATTTTGCATTTGCTGTTATTATCGTGAAAAATATGGTCCATTCCTTACAACATTTACACAGCTTTAAAGCAATTGGTTTACAAAAGTAACATCACTAAAGAACTGACAAAATTTTAAAAATGGTAAATGCACTTTTCATTTCTTCAAAAGATGTCCAAACAGAACCAACAAAACACTTGTGTAAATGCTGTATTTAGCCTGAAAAAAATTGTCAATTGAAGCAAAGTGCATTTTGTGAATGGGTGGGGCACAGTGGTATGGATGTGAGTGAGTTTGTTTCTGCATTCACTTTGGGACCCAGAACAAAAGAGGAAAATGAGGTCCCCGATTGACAGAGGGTCCCCGGTTGACAACTGTGTACAAAACATATGGGTGGTCTTCAAAAAAAGTACAAACAAAAGAGGAACAATAGGGGGTCCCCAGTTGCAGGCAAATACACACTTCCATGAGTGTTTGGGGGGGGGATGGGCAGTGCATAATGATTGAAGCTAGTCCTTCAAAAAAGTCTGACAGAACATACCAAAGGAATGTGGTGGCAGCACACAATAAAAGTAGATGGTGGGTGGTTCACATCCTACTTGAGGTCTTCCTCTTCTTGACTGGCATCCTTGAGGCCCATTTCTTTGTCAAATTCGGCATCAGATATCTGAACATCAGAAAAGTACACAAACAATTTATGCAAAATTGGTTGTTCCTATTTGGGCTTAATGGGCCCTAGTACGCTTGTACATGTCTGACTTCCGTGTATACACGTGTATGACCTCAACTTTAATGAGGCACACTCATTCCACTTTCAGATGTCACGGAACTTAGAATTTCTCAGAGTAACAGAAAAATTACTGAGACAGTTTAGAGACTAGTCCACTTTCTGGAGGTGAAGCTTGGGCAGACTGTCGAATTTGCATCCAACACTGCACTTGGAAAAGACTTGGATGGCCACAGAAATGGGAGCAAGATATTGCACACGGCAAAATGAGAACATAGACCAGTGGAAAAGGTTTCCCCTCTTGCTCCAAATCACATACTAGCGATTCTGGCCAACCATGCAACATGTTCAGAGCAGTTTTCCTGAAATGCTGTAGGTTAAAATTCATCTACATGTAGCACCGACAAAAGGAGAAAAAAAAATATCTGCCAGAATTGTTTCTTCAATTTACAATCCAGTAAATAAATACACATACATACATGAGCAAAATCACATAAAAGGTTATTTTCTATGACTACAGAACATTGTTAGAAAAAGATAACATACGTGTATGCTAATATGTAGGGAAAGATCAACTCTGATACACCAGCATTTCTTCAAACCCTACGTTGATATTGTGCAAGCTCACTTCCTCAGCTCATTTAGCTGTGCTAGAGGTATTTTCGCAGCACAACACGTTTTAGTCCTTTTGTAACTTGTAAAGCACCATGGCAGACAAAAAAGTCTGGTGGAGTGTCTGATCCCCCGCTGAATGCCATGGTCCTTTCAAAAGTGCATGGGCAGACAGACAATCAAAGATCAAGGGGACACTCATTGATGGGAGAGGGGACAGCATTTTACGTTTACTTGAACTATACTTAACTCATAAAATAAACAGGGAGAATGAAATTTAATGAATTGAAGTAAGGGGCTCACACTGCTCTGACCAATTTCCTGAAAAACATTCTACTGTCCTTCAGTGTCTCACTATGCCCCCTCATGTTTTCAGCACCCCTCCTCCAAAATGGACTTTCTGATCACTTCCTGGGCATATCCATTTTAGTAAAGGCCTGCATCACTGAACATAAAAATGCCTGGAAAGGGGACACGTCACCTCATACTGTGCAATGTGTTACATGTTCCTGCGGGAGGCACAGGGCAAGTCTGACAACCGTCAACCTGGCCTTTGAGTAAGTTGAAACATTGTCAATTTGTCTTTACAGGAAAAAGAAAAACTTAATAAGCCAGAGAATGACGTGAAGTAATACAATACTGGCAGATTCAAGTCATTGCCTTATTAATTTGATTACCTGTAAGTAATTATTATTTATTAATTAGGTTTGACTTGACGTAATGCAAAAGCAGCCACGTCTTAAATAGTTGACCCGAGTACTCAAAAGTCAGAACATCGCGAATGCCATTAAAAACTTTCACCGTGACTCTTTTTCATGTTACTATGTAGATCTGACAACTAAAGCCCAGCACGAATTTGTTCACACATAACCATTACAGCGGTGGCTACTCAAAGGCAGATCCACAATTAAATTTGAGCTGGCAAAACTCATTTTTAGGGGAGCCAAACAATGAAGAAATTTTTTCGTGCAGCCTTTTGCGGCCTTACCGCGTTGATATTTTGTAGCTTTTTGAAGGCTTTTGGAAGTGCTGCAAGAAAATGAAATAGATAACTCCCTCCCCTTAGGCTCTTTTATGGCGGGAGGGAAGCATGGCCCTCATTGGCCCCCCTGAATCTGTCAATAAAAAGGTGGCTTCAAGTGGTAATGTTTTCCATAGTCTTTACTTCAGATAAGTATGTTTGAAAATACCTTCTTGTACAAGCCCCCTTGGATTCTGCACAGCTCATGAGGTACTTGAAAACATGCATCAAATACAAATTATATACATGTACTTCTATTTCAATAAATTGGCCTTATCCATGAGTGTCATCTTGAATCAAAAATGAAGCAGTTAGACTCTTCTATGGCTATGTCATAAGTGTCATATTTGTCAACCGGTGATTGGCAAATCTAAGGCTGGCTGTAAGTCAAGACCAAAAGAAATATTCACAAAACTTTAAAAAGATCTCAAGCAAACATAAAAACACTATACAGTAAACAGCTCTACTAAATGCTACATGAAAATAATTCCCACTTCAAGGACAAATTCAGCAAGTGGGCATTTGGAGGCAAAAGATGAAACCAACTAAGAGTGAACTTTCGGCAACCTTTGGCTGCCCGTACACAATGGCGGTCAATGTTTGTAAACAAAAGAAAGGTCTAGTAGATGTTAAAAACCAAACTTGAGATATAGGAACAAGACCGATGTGATAAGAGAACACGATAGACCACCCTCAGTGTGCTCCGTTGGGTGGTTCAAAAATAACAATAAAAACTCATGTCAGCTTTTTGACTGAAATGGAAAATGAGGCTGTTATGTGGAGTGTTCAGTAAAGATCATGGATTCAGAGAGCTTGATCTAAAGTGGCCATCTCACATTTAGCTCACAGTACTTCCACAAACATCCTCTGACAAACTGTGAGCACAAGTAAACTCCTATGTGCAGACTTGGCCCTGGATACAGAACAAACATGAAGTGTACACATGCTTTGGTTGATTTGGGTATCGCAAACCTTTCAACAAAGTGATATGCATGTAGTCCTGCAGGGAGAGAGAGTAAACATTTCAACAGTAGCTAACACCTTGAGATAGTCTGTTGGCCAATCAAATGTTGGGGTTAGGGCTTAGGAGTGAATGGGTACATATGGATATGCAGTTTCCTTTGCTTTACATTTCAAAGTCTATATGGCTGAAACAATAGGGATGACTTTGCCTACTTTTTTTTATATAAAACTGGTGAAAAATGCTTTGTCTGCTTTATAGGTGAAAAAACTTGAAGTTTTCTCTGAGATTACATCCTCAGTATGGCTACCAAAGAATCAACGGGCCATCATCTTGAGTGCTCTAAATGCCTTAACCGTTTCCAGGACCCCAAACTTCTGAGTTGTTTGCACAGCTTTTGTCTGGCATGCCTCCAAGAGTTACAGCAGCACGCCGATCTGTCTCAGAAAAATGCTCTGTGCCCAATATGCAGGAAGGAAATTACTACACAAAATGTTGTCGACTTGCCCAGTAACTTGACACTGAGTGCACTGGTGGAGGAGGTTGCCGTGCAGGAACAGCTGCGAGAAGGTCAAGGCTCGGGGGTCAAATGTCAAGCATGCGTTGAGCAGAATCAGGCTGTGTCCAGATGCGCAGACTGTGACCACTTCCTTTGCCAGGATTGCCAGCGAGCACATCAACGTCTGACAATCATGAAGTCCCACACCATCCACACAGTGGCTCAGCTGAAATCAGGAGAAGTTGTGTACAGGAGCAAGCTGCGCGACTTTGTTCCAAAATGTGGGAAGCACACCGACCAGAGTCTCAGCATCTACTGCAGTACGTGCCAGCGCCTGACCTGCACCACTTGCTCCATCTTACACCACAAGGGCACTGAGCACTCCCTCAGTGACCTATCAGAAGCCTTTGATAAATGTAAACAAGAAGTCATGCAACAAATTGCTGCTGTGGAAGCGATTAAAGTTGGTTTCAGCGAAGCAGCAAGTGAAACGGGTGAGTCCCTCCAAACACTGCAGGCCACATTTGATGAAACCAATCAGAAAATTACCGATGAAGCCAACAAGGAAGTTGCCAAGATAAGGGACAAGGAGCAGCGAAAGAAGCAAGAGCTGAAGCAGATCTATCAAGAAAGAGTCAAGATATTTGAGGCTGCTGAAACTGCCAACAAGGAGAAGGTGGCCAAGCTTGACCGCAAGATAGACAGCACCAACCAAATGATAGCCCAGGCCAGTTGCTACGAAGTGCTGGGCATCAAGCAGACACTCCTGCAGAATCTCAAAGAGCTGCAGAGGACAATCACAGAGCCAGTGAAGTTGTCCCAGGAGTTGAAAGCAGTGGAATTTGAAAAAGGCGTGAAGCCGCTGGGGAGAATGGCTGCTGAAGCTGAACATCACCTGGAATCAAAGGCTGCACAATTTACACCTCCAAAAGCCCCAAATCGGTCCCACGTTCAACAATGCCCAAACACGGAGATTAAAGACACAGTTGAAGTCCTTCTTGAAGAACCTGGGTCAGCCAGCCTCAAAGATGCGGGGAGAAAGGGTCAGGTGGGCAAGAACCAACTAGCTGAGAAGCCAGACACAGAGCAAAAAAGCTCCAAGTGCAGCGATCAATGGTCATTTGGAATTCTGGTGCCAAGAGATCAACCGAAATCTGAATCAAAGCTTACAGTCGAAGAATCTCATCAACCAGAGGGATCCCAACAAGAAGAGCACTGGATCCTGGCAGGAAAGATTGCGAGATTTGGATCTGACCAGATCGAATTTTGTAGCCCCTATGATGTGGCTGTATTCTCTAACAACGAGTTAGTCATAGCAGACACTGAACACAAAAAACTAATTCAGTCTTCTCTCACAGCCAATCCTTGGTCTGACGTTTCAAGCATCCTAGAAATCAATGGCCTGACTGATCCACTCCATGTTTCAGTCAACAAAGACGACCAGCTCATCGTTTTAGACAGTCACACTTGTACGGTCAACATCTTCAACATGAATTACAAACTCCTTCGACAGTTTATACCAGGTAACTGGACAAACGGGGAACCAACGTGCCTGTCAGTGGATGAATATAATCAAATAGCCGTGGGCTTCAGGAACCAAAAGATGGTATTTCTTCACAGCTCAGACGGATCACTCATCAGATCCCTGCATGCCACAATGATCGACTCTTATTTGGCAACCTTCAAACAACGATTTATATACACCAACTACTGGAACAAAATGTTGTATTCACAAGACTACAACGGTGACATCGTGTTTTCCGTGAACATCCCCAGCAACAGTCCCAGTTACTGGGGTCCAAACGGCGTGTGCTGCGATAAGCGCGGCAACATTTATGTTGCCGTACGTGGGTTCGCGTCATCCCATGAAATCCGGCGTTTCAGTCCAGATGGAGCCAACCTTGGTTCTGTGATCACACAATGCAGTATGCCACGGGGCATCTCACTTGCATCTGATGATCATCGCCTGGTTGTGGCAGCAAAACGTTCTGTCTCCATATATAGACGTGTAACTCACATATGAGATTGGCCATGACAACACAAAAAAAGGATTGCATGATTCAGTTTCTAAAAGCAATGTACTCTGTAGACAAGGACTTTTTATTACTTGATTCTGGAAAACTAAAGTTGACAAGTTCAAATGTGAATTTTTCACATGTACTCATTATTAAAAGAAAGACTGAACAGTGTTTAAAGATATGACTGGCCAATTCTAGTTCTGCCCTGCCTCACACATGGTGTCGAATTCAATAGAGTACACATGGGCTCCACCTGTTAACATGAGAGGTTGCTTTTTACCAGGCATTTCAAAAGCCTACACTGCCATACAGGATTTTGTGTGTTCTTCAAGGTACAAAGCACAACTGATTGGTAGTTTAATGCACATAAACCTTTAAGGCAGGGACTTAAATGATTTCTAAAGCCTGCTGGGGAATACATCCCTCCAACTTTTGACTAGGGGTTATGAGCAATCTGATCACCCTCCAACCCAAAATCTTTCGGAGGTGAGAAAAAAAAAAGCATGGTGGATTTTCTGGCTGGCTTTCAGCTTGCCAACAGCAGAATCACAACTCAGAAATACTGGAATGCAAAAAGTACAAACACCTTAAATGCCCTGCTTAGTGCTTATACATTAGCATGCAGGTATAGATAACATTTGCATCTGGATTATAAATACATGTACTTTAACTGTTGTAATCTGGTGTTTATATCCCCCATTTGAATTTCCATAGCCAGGCAAGTTCAGGATTTCTGCCATCTCCACCCCACCCCCTTGATAGCATTTATGCCACTGAACTCCACACATGGGAGGGTTTCACACCAGGTACAAACGGTATTAGTCATGGGCATTTCCGGGGTGGAGTTGGGGGGTGGGGAGAGAACAGAAAACGGGAAACAAATATGAAGATAACAGAAGAAGGGGAGAGGGTCTTGATTACTTGCTTGAAAATACACATACTTTGGAATCGACCGCCAATCCCCAAAGTCTCCCATTCCCTTCAAAAGCCAAGAGAGGCCATTAGCTTGACTGAAGAAGAAATCAAATTGAGGCAATGTCGCATCACAATGTGTTGAACTTCTTTGAAATGAATTCAACTTCAAGTTAATGGGTGAGATCATGCACATGTGCCTGCTACCTGACCAAAACTGATGGCTAACCTGTTCTACTCTTTTGGCCTAATCGCCAAAAACTGCCTACCTAGAAATGAATTCAACCTCATGAAAAACAAAACTTAACCAAGTATTTGCTTATAATAATAAAAAGATATGTAGAGACCATGGACAGATTAGCTTGAGATGTCCGTTGTGTACCAGAGGCACAGTCTCTCATTGTTTATTGGACCCCCCTTTTTTTTAAGTAAGCCTACTTCTGTTTAGTGTACAGTGAGTGCACTGATGTGGGGCGCGACATGGAACAGCAGTTGGGAAACTACCTGTTGCATAATCTTTCCTGGAAGCCACATGGGCCTAGTGCATGAGGAGTTGGAGTCTTTGTCCTCAGCTGAGTCATTCTGACTCTACATTTTGAAGAGTGAACATCGACTGCAACACCTCAACTCACAAGCGTCCATGTGCTGTTCTTTTTCTTACAGGTATGTTGTACTTCTTCTTTTTCGGCTATAACTTGTCTGGTTATTTATGCTCCTGTACTTTAATTAGCATTTTATATTGGATGTTGCCTATGATTTGTTTAAACTGTGTTGATAGATTTGTGTCTGGTTGAAGAACTCAGACATTTGGACTGAGCACATGGGCAGAATATGCCGGAGAACAAAGGAGTATGGTTCTCTCAATGCAAGGTCCCTTTTCATGTAGATATTTAGAAAAAGTAAGTTTTGCCCAGATGTATTGTAATTTCTTCAGTCTCTATTCTTTCCATTTCTTGTGCTTAGACTCTGTTACTGAACTCTTATCTTTCTTTTTTTGTGAACCTTGCTGTTCTTTCCCTTCACTCTCTGACTCCAAGAACTTTCCCTGCTTTTACTCATAGACTGAAGTATGAAATATGGGCAATTATTGTACAGTAGTGATTGTAATTAGGAAAGGCACTGGTTGAGAATTATGGTTCGGCGTGATAGACTTTTCATGTTTTTCCTTCTTTTGTACCTATATTTTTGTTGACCCTAAAATGCAGTCCTTCCTCAACCTGGTTGCTAGAATTGGATACGATAATAATGTAAAGCATCCGAAGGACAGATTCTTACATCCAGTGTGTGTATTTCTGATAGAGAAGCTGAGATATGTAATTTTAAAGTATGAGAATGTTTGGGAAGTTGGCCTCACCAGTTTGGATTTCTGCCAGTTTCCTTTGTCTGAGGCCATGAGGCAGACTTCTCCATTAGTTCTGTGTGCAGCATGGGGAAAGCCAGCCATGCATAGATAATTAGGGCCCAGGAAGTGCTGAGATGAACAGTCAGTGCTTGGAGCAGGTTCAGTATCGATTTAGGTTGTAGAATCGATTATACTGTGACACTGACCTTCTGCTTGAATCGATATTTTATCGATTCTGGAATCGATTTCTGGATTCAGTTTGTGTTTTGATGATTTCCTGGAGAAATATGTTGTTTTTGTAAACAGAGTTTCTATGTAAACAAGCCTTTGCGACTTTGATTCGATGCTATTTAGGCTGTGTTTTGTTAAATGGTTTTCATGTATGATGTAAAGTTAGCTGAGTCATTCTGACTCTACATTTTGAAGAGTGAACATCGACTGCAACACTTCAACTCACTAGCGTCCATGTGCTGTTCCTTTTCTTACAGAGTGAAACTCTTTTAATGTACACCTTTGGTTTAACACTTTGTGTTACCCGGGGTGCAACAGATAGAAAACATTGTTTTTGCATCCAACGAGTGCCTCCCATAAACTTGTCAATTATTTTTTTTGACGGAGTGCAGTGAACCAGCGTAGCAAGGGGAGTTTGTGAGAAAACCGCACAGGGCAACAATGCTTTACATATGCCTTCAAGTTTTTATAAAAGTAATATTGGCTCTATGGGTAGCAGACAACAAGTGAAAAACCAAAAACCCTGTAAACCCTGGCCCTGTTTCCCACACTCAATACCCACACTTGATACCCAAACTTGATACACACACTTGGTACCCACACTTGGTACCCACACTCGGTACCCACACTCGGTACCCTCACTCGGTACCCTCACTCGGTACCCTCACTCGGTACCCTCACTCGATACCCTCACTCGGTACCCTCACTTGAAACACACACTTGAGGCACACACTTGATACCCTCACTTGATACCCTCACTTGATACACACACTTGGTACCCACACTTGATACACACACTTGAGACACACACTTGATACCCTCACTTGATACCCACACGTGATACCCACATGTGATACACACACTTGATACCCTCACTTGATACCCTCACTTGAGACACACACTTGATACCCTCACTTGATACCCTCACTTGATACCCTCACTTGATACACACACTTGATACCCTCACTTGGTACCCACACTTGATACACACACTTGAGACACACACTTGATACCCTCACTTGATACCCTCACTTGATACCCACACTTGATACCCACACTTGATACCCACAAGTGATACCCACACTTGATACCCTCACTTGATACCCACACTTGATACCCTCACTTGATACCCACACTTGATACCCACACTTGGTACCCACACTTGGTACCCACACTTGATACACACCCTTGAAACACACACATGCCCTGCTTCCACATTGCTCCCACAGTTGGACTGTTCATTTCTTTTACATTACATGTATTGATTTTTCTGTTAAACCACAGATGTTCAGTCTTGAACCTCTCACATATTCATGAACTGGCCTTAATGAGGGGCATATGTTTCACATACCCAATACACCGTATCTGACTGAAAACGATGGAGAACTGGTTAAATTTTTCTGGTCTAACTTCAAAAACCTCACATTCTGAAACAGAAACAGAGCACAATATTTCAATAACCAGTGGTCAAAACACAAAACAAAAAGCCAAACCCAAAACCAAACAAAACCATACAAAAAACAAAGAGACCAAAACATTGCTTTCGCAATCTGTAACAGGGCGTTAAAATGCCTATATGGCATTATACATATACACGTACGAGTATGCATGTACAGCATTATCCAGCCATTATGCATGATGCCAGTTTGCTGTATGTCAACAGAAGTAGACAATACTGACATGTCACATGTGCAACGGTACTTGAACTGACCAAACATAAAATGTGCTGCAAGCAACACATCCTAGAAATTTTCAACCCTTTGACATACAGCACATAAGAGGCTTTACTGCTTTCAAATGATTTTGTTCCTGTATTGTCAACGGCCCTAAAAACACAGAGATGGCATTGATCTGGCAACGTGTGCATGTTGTGTTCACAACTGGCAAAAGTGGAAGTTTAAAGGTACAGTCCGTCATTTGTAGTTTAAATCCAAAATGTAAGTATGTTTTAGAGCATAGAGATATTAATTTGACATTTTGTGTGTTTCTCTCTTTCAGGATGGTACTTTAATTTTGTGACATTTTCTGTGTGGTTGTGACAGTCAGCAATGGGGGAACCTACAAGGCCGGCCCCGTCTGTTTTGGATCAAGTGAGCCAGGACTATTTGCAGTGTCCCATGTGTAAGCACCTTGTCGAGGAACCCAAGCTGTTGGACTGTTTGCACCATATTTGCTTGAAATGCCTCAAGGCGTTGAGAGAGCAGCACAAGGCTTCCATTCCCAAACTACCATGTCCGTCATGCAAGCAAGACTGTCATGTCAGTGACATCGATGAGCTACCTCACTACTTCACATTGGGGGCTTTGGTGGAGGAGGCAAAACTACAGGAGCAGCTAAAGGTCAAGGGTCAAGGGTCAGGGATCACTTGCCAAGCCTGTGATGAAAGTAGCGACGCTATGTCCAGATGCTTTGATTGCGATAGTTTTCTGTGCCACCAATGTGAAAAAGCCCACTCCCGTCTTTCCATGACCAAATCGCACAAAATCTGCTCACTAGACGAGCTTCGCTCTGGGGAAGTGATCTACAAGAGTAGGCAGAGGGAACATGTTCCCAAATGCAAAAAGCATCTGGACCAAACCCTCACACTCTATTGTTGCCCTTGCCAGCAGATGATATGCTCAACCTGCTTCATAGAAGATCACAAAAGCTCTGAACATTCTCTCACCGACCTGTTTCAGGCATCTGACAAAACCAAAAAAGACATATCCAAGACAGCGGTGGCAACTGAACTAATCACAAAGAGATTCAGAGATGCTGCAGAGAAGGCACAGGAATCCCTCAAGAAAATGAAAGCGGAGTTTGCTGAGACCAACAGCAAAATTGCCATGAAGGCAGATACTGAGGTTGCAAAGATTAGACAGGAGGAAAAGAAACTGAAGCAGGAGTTGAAGAAGATCTATCAAGACAGAGTCAAGAGGTTGGAAACCGTTCAAGCTGCTAACATGAACGAGGCGGCAAATGTGGAACGAATGCTGGACCGGGTCAACAAATTGACAGCCCAGGCCAGTTGCTATGAGATTATAAACTTTGGGAAGAAACTTTTGATGAGCCTCAATGACCTGCAAACAATGAGCAAGAAACCAGCAAAGGCACCAGACGAGCCGCACTTTGTGGACTTTAAGGAACTGGAAGGTGTGCTCGGGAAACTGATCCTGGAAGAGGAGTCGAGACCTGGATCAGAGTACCAGGCTTTCCAAGCAGGGGGGTTACTCCAGCCACACAAAATCGCAGGGGAAGAACACTGGAAGCTGGAGACCCAAATCAAGAAATTCGGAGTGCAAAAGACAAAGTTCCAATGTGCTTATGATGTGACGGCATTGTCGAGTCACGAAATAGTCATTGTGGATATCAAGCTCCAGCAGCTGATCAAGTGTTTCTGCTGGCCTTCCCAGTCAGCTTCATTGCAGCAGGCAATTCCCATCCCAGATCTTACTGATCCAAGTCACGTGTCGCGGACCATGCAGGACCAGCTGATCATTCTTGATGGCCCCACAGTCAAAATCTTCAGCAGAGAGGGTGAACTGCTTGATCAGTTCATGCCAGATGGGGGAGTGAACAGCAAGCTGACATGCCTGGCAGTGGATGGAGATGGTCGGATCGCTGTGGGATACAAGTACAATGAAAAGGTCTGCCTACATGAGACCAATGGAACCCTAATCAAGAAATTGCCTGCTCCGATGATTGGCGAGCACCTGACTATCTACAAAAGGCGGCTCATCTACACAAATCACGGTTATCGAATGCTACGCGCAGTGGACTATGATGGAGCCGCTGCATTCTCCGTGGACATCATCAGTGACATTGATAGTGACTGGGGGCCCACCGGTGTGTGCTGTGACCATGACGGCTGTATCTACGTTGCCGTGAATGGGTGGTCCTACAGCGAAGTCCAGCGCTTCAGTTCGGAAGGCGAGTTCCAGGGTCAGATCCTTGACACTTGTGGCTTTCCGTGGGGCATCACACTAAGCCCTGATTCGAACAGTCTGGTGGTGGCAGCGCACAACTGCGTCGCAGTTTTCAACCGTACAAAAATGGGAAATGGCCCCAAGCCGAACTAAATTATATAAATAGTGTTCAGGCCCAGGATACCCGATTACATCTTGCAGGATCTGCTTTTAAAACTGACATAACCATCTCAACACCATCAAAAGTTTTCACTTGTGGGTTGCTTGCGGCATAATAATCATGGTACATATATTCAGTGTGCACACAAAGTGTTAACCAGTGTTCCATCCAATGAGGGTTTGAAATAATTACGTAACACCCCCCCCCCCCAAAAATGAAAGTTAACTTATCCCAGTACTCTGTGATGGTAATGAGAACGAACGAATCCAAGATTTTTAAAAGCTTTAACCACTTGCTGCCGGCTGCTTTTAAACATGCAGTGCACACATACGAGAGATTTTCAGTTTTCAAAATTTCTTTAAAAATTCATCATTTCATTTAATGGACCTTTACACCCACACAAAGGACTGTTTAGTGGCTACTCTAAGCTGATAGGCAACCTTCATTGACTCCCGAGTATTTCAGCCAGGCCTGCCGCCCTGTAAAGAGAGCCCAGAATTGTGAGTGTTGCGTAATTTTTGTTCCAAGTGAATGCGAGTGGCATCTATTCAAACGTGGCTGGATTAGTGTGCAGCAGTGCTGTGTTGCTCGTCAATGGGGCCCTGGAGCACTTTTATCCGCGGTGCTAATCCAAGGGCGTGCTATGCCCAAAACAGTGGTATACTGTTTAAAAACAGTGACGGATTACCTTTGAAAAATGCAAAACGAAAAATGATGGCAATTCCGAGTACTGTCTTTTGTTACACGGATTAGCTCTTTTGTCCCATTTCGGGCACCCCGGCTCTGCATATAAACCCATGGTGCTCGAAACCGGGTTCCCCGGCAGCAAGTGGTTAAACATGCTGCCTAACTCACTCAAAACTACTCAATGCTGCAGATTTTAAAAAAGGATTTTTTCCTCACCTTTCCAGTTTTAAGTTTCTTGACCAGTCTTGCATCCTGCATCAGCTCATTTAAGTCCTCTTCCTCAAGCTGAAAAAGCAAGAGAAACATAATCATCTAAATCCTCTCTGAGGAATCGTCACTGTTTTCTTGGTAGTGACATTTTTTATGCTGACAGAGATGTAACTTTTGGTCAAACATGTTTATGTATGACTCTGGAACTTTAATTCACAGCTTAAAGCATGCTGAAAAATGCCAAAAGACCCTTTCAAAAATGTCTGTACACTTGAAAAATTGTAACATTATTCTCAACAGGACTTGCCAAAGTTTCTTCTTCCTCTGGTCAATGTCCACCCTGTCAATAGTCTTGAACAAGCTGGAAAGACGACCATTTCTCAACCACTGGTCAATTTTGTGTGGTATCCGGGATACATTTTGTACTGGTGGGAAAAGTGATTATCACTCCAACTTGTCCTTACTTTATCTGCATCTAGTCCCGGCCTCCCTCACCTGTCTCTTCTTCTTCTTGGCGTTCTCTTTTCTCTGCCTCCTGTCCTGTCTCTTCTCCTTTATTTCCTGTTTCTTCGACCATGGCTGAAGTTTTCTCTGCTCCCAAACATGAGGGGAAAAAAGAAAAAATAATATCTTGTAACAGAAAATAATCATTTTGTTCATTGAGTACATTAACTGAGCTGAAATTTGAACCGACAGTCTGTGAAACAGACATGCAGATATCAGACTGTTTCAAAGTGTTTGCAACAGCTGACACTTAACAGTGGAACTACTTAATATACCAGGCAAGATATGGGATGGAGGGGTACCCCCCTTACCTGTTCAATCCCTATACACACTGTAGACTATTGTTACCTAACACATCCCCCTAGAAGTCTGTAAAGAATTCCTGAGATTCCAATCAAACAGTCACCAACACAAAGGCGGGGGGTTCTCTCTGTCCCATATCTTGCTTCAAATGACAAGGAAAGGCCTGTACAAAATAATCTTGTCAGATGCAAAAAAGAAACTAGTTCTGTCAACTTAAAAATTTGCATTCAAAGAAAGCATTCGGAAAATTGGCGGGAAGTCTGGCAAACTCACAGGGAAAAGTGTTTACTCTCTTGTGGTACCGCCTCAAGCCATTGTCTCAATAGCTATGAAATATCTCTTGCCTGATTTTTGTTTTGTTAGTTGTATTTTCTGCCCAACATTTTTCCAACCTTTGGTCCTTTCTTCCTGGAGGTACCTCCGCCATCTTGTACCCGCTTCATGTTAGTTTGTCTCTGCTTCTCTCTAGCTTTTTCCCTGAAACACCAAAGATTTAAAGTTTCATATTATTATTATTATCATTTCTGGTTTATTTGACTGTCCATAGAAGCCCGCAGGCTGAATTAAGCTTACACAAGATATGGTTCACCATATCAAATGCTTTTGTGCAGTCTGTAAGTGCAAGCGTGGATATGTTATATAACATACACAGAGCAGTGACTAATCTGAACTGGTTCTTTCATGACTAGTCCACATAAATTTAGCAAAAATCTTCTCGGCTCTCATCGTGACTGGCTTCCTTGTGCGAGGTCCAATATTTTGCGTAATGCAAACAAGCCGTCTATTCCCAGGTACTGAATGACAAGATGCAAGAACAGTGTAATTCCTTTTTAATTAGCCTACTGAACGAGAACTGCTTCTAATCTTTTAAGACTTGGTGTATTCTTTATGTGCCTTTATTTTCAATTATACATGTATATACAGTAATTTTAAACATACAGTTGTGTAATTTTCTTCCTTTTTTGGTAAACATTTATAACGTCAAAATGTAGTTAATCTGTTCACCCCTTCATCCCAGGAACCGTCCACAGCCGCAGCTTTGTGAGTGGATTAGTGCATACAACACATACATTCTATTCATCATGCACCTGCGGTTTCAATGTGGGCCTGCTGCTGGACAGAGCTTTGCATACTGGGCATACCGCAGCTGAGCAGTCACGGTCAAAAGAATCCTGGCGTGAAGGGGTTAACATTTCAGTATATTTCGTATCCTTTTTTTATCTTTTTCTTAATGTTTTAAATTGTAATCTTAATCTACACTATTATTGTGTTAACATGCCCTCAATTCAGTCCCTGGGCTGTGATGGGAATGTGAAATAAATTATATAATAATAATATAAATATGGATAACATTTCGCTTGTTGCAAGTCTCAAGACTCAACCTGCTACCACCACCCAACAAATGCTATCTTGACAAATTTGTGATCCATTTTAGAGATGCTGCGGGGTCTGCAAAAAAAGGGAACTTTTTAATCGTGGCAAATGGCATCAAAGTGCATGACTGAGCATAGAGAATGGAGCGCATAACGACCGAGGTTTTCTTCTCTTACAACTGTATCCGGTTCCACTTACTTTCCATCCTGATTCAGTGGCTTTTAAGTTGTCCGTTCTTTCTAAAATTGTCAATTTTTCAATAGTTTGACAAAATCTGTAGCATGACAGAGGAGATTTTTTTTTACTCCAAACAGCGCACAGTTGCGCTGCAGACATCGATTGACAGCTCGTCTGGCAAAACACGAGCATGATGTACTAGGTTCACAGATGTACAATATTCCTGTTCACAAAATCACTGCGATTGAGATCCACTGACTGACATGGTTGTCTTGAATTCAAGGCTGTGTGATGTAGTTGGCAGGCTAACCGCCCGTATATTGTGCACGGTGCAGTACGCACAAAATCGACTCACATGAGGTGCGTGTTCAGACAGTTCATTGTGCTGTGCAGTATGCATACGGAGTGCTGCTGAAACTCCGGCCATTTTGACGATCATAAATGCATACATGAGGAGAGATATGCATTTATGCAC
This sequence comes from Acanthaster planci, assembly GCF_054643075.1. NCBI lineage: Eukaryota > Metazoa > Echinodermata > Asteroidea > Valvatida > Acanthasteridae > Acanthaster > Acanthaster planci. The sequence goes on along the minus strand of NC_141785.1, from coordinate 15,480,092 downwards.
ATATATCCTCTGATATGGGGATATCCAAAACGAGGCACTCTTGGTAAACTTGTGAAAATGATGAGAAAAATGCAGGGCCCCTTATCAGCAAAATTCTCTGACAACATTAGACGGTTTAAAATATGACTTGAAGTCTTGTTTGGACAAGCACTGAAAAAAAAAATCTAGCTTGAACATTTGGGAGGGAAAGTGGTGTGTAGGGTTTACAATGGGATGCGAGAAAGGCAGCGAAAGGTAATGAGGGAAAAATAGGAAAAGCTGCCCATGAAGATCGACCAAAATGCAGTAACACAGTCGGGCATTCAAAAGAGATGTACTGTACATCTTGCCTGTAGGGGATGGCACTGTAGTCAACGTCTAGTGTCTGGAAGTCGGGGAAAGTCTTGCCCTTGAGTTCCGGCATCTTGGGCATGCGCAGTAGGGCAAAGCCCCTGGCCAACCGAGCAAAGTCGAGATCTATGTATGAAATATGCACACAGGAAGCTTGAAGAGTCTTTATGCTGTAGAAAAAGGCTTTGTGTACGCCCCTTGCTTCAGGCTTTACATGTTAACATTTTTTGTTCTCTGTTGAACAGCTATGGAAAAACTTCTGGGAGGACAAAATCCTCTGTCTGTTTTAACATTTTTCTTTTGGCCAGGGGGTTGTCCAGTTAAACCTCACTCATCTGACTCCAAACTTTGCGTACGGCAAAAATCACTACTCAAGCGGACAGAAACAGATGAACCCAAAAAGAAATTCCATACCAATTTTGGAAGGAAAAACTTTGGAACCTCAAATTTCAAGTTGGCATCTTACGGTTACATTTTCTAACAGAGAATACAATGGACGGTGGAACTGGATTGCTGCACGCGCTGTCAGAGTTGGAGAGATTCCTCAAAACTGCCTGAAGACTTGAGCTTAAACTTATAACATTTCATCACATCTGTGTGAGGTCTCAGGAATGATCAAAAGCGAAGTTAAACCCAGCCTCAAATAGCATGTACATATAATACCAAAGAGGAAGAGGACACAGAAGGAGTTGGCAACTCAGGCACTTCAAAGTGTGCAATGATGGTCGCCACTGAGTCAGACAAATAATAAAAACATTCCAAAAATGCCTGATTACTGCCTCCACCTTAGCCGGACAAACGGGGCCAGTAATATCCTAGCAATACATATAATGTTTGCAATTAAACACAAATTATCGCTGTGACTAGGAAATATAGAGAGAAAAATCCCTGATATTAGACCTACTTTTGCCATCGTATATAAACTTTTTAAATTTTGACACACTGTTCCATTATCCATGCAAAGTTTGTAATTTTATTCTCCTCCCTCCAATACATCAGTGTTCAAAGACTTGGTACGAATTTGGCTAAGACTGGCCAACAAAATGTTCATTACTACTGGAAAGCTTAGTTCAATAAGAACAAAACGCGCTATTTTATCACAGGGAGTGATCATGAAATCTCATAAAATATGCTTTTGTAAAAATGCCAGAATAAAAATGATTCAACCAAAGCACATAATATTGTAAACAATGTGGCTATTTATTCCCAAAATTACTACAGAAGAAAGAGCTCATTAAGGGCAATGACTGCACATATAGATTTAGGGCACACAGCATAATGCAAGCAACTGTGCAAGCATTGAATTTGATGTTGTCATGAGATCATACCAAGCACCAACAAAGGCATGAATATTCAGTTTCCTATACCTCAGTACACAAAGTTTTAAGGATGCAGATCACCAATGACAAATTGTGTGTAGCAAAATGACAAAATAACAGATGGTGCGTAGCAAGCTTTCGCTGCGCTCTGGCTATGGACATACCAGGCATGCCAGAAAGCGGTAATTGGCCAAACGTTACAGCCCGGGCAGTTCAAACTCCTTCTGTGTCCTTCCTCTATGGTCATATCAAGGATGAACAACTCAAAAACCAAAATCTTAGGGGAGCGCCAGGAGAAATGATGTACCTTTTAACCTGAAGATTAAACTGCATTCGTGTTTGGAATAGGCCTGCACAAATGACACAAATGCCCGGGTCCCTCCTTCAAACATTGCCCTGTGTGACACAAAACAGAGATTAAGAATATTACGACGAAAAAAAAACTTCATCAAAATTTCAGGGGCCTGAAAAGCTATTAAAACAAATGAATGGATTTTTTGTTCGTAACTACAAAAAGCAAGACTTAGGTTACATGGCTCAGCTCAGACTCGGCAATGCCGACTTGGACAAGCAGTCTGAGGTTTTGAATGTAGTGCAATTCTCATTCAACTGTGACATCCTTACCTATCCTTCTGTGCTATCTTTCTCAGCCTCGGCAGGACGTCTATCTTCTCTACTTCCTCGTGAATGGGATATCTCTGAAGCGGAGTCTACAGACAACCAAATTCATGAAGTCATTACTGAGATCGTCATGGAAAACCAGCACAAGCTACCTTCCAATATCATATCTACTGCACATTCAACATTGCTCATGCAGTTATGAAAGGTTACTTTGGGTTGCCTATGAAAACTTAATTTCAGGCCAATAAAACTGTTTCAAAGTGTCTAGCAGGTTTAGTTCTTGCAGAATCCATTTCACACAAGCACAGCTTAGAGCCTGGTGGATCAAGAACCACAGCCAACATTAACTTGACTGGCACTGATGGAAGGTATGGTAGTTGATGACGGTTGGACAAGTCTACAATACCAGCGATTCAAATGCCGTGCCACACCAAGAGGATGGCATGGAGAAGCGGTTTTTTTGCGTTGCACTGTGGGAAAAGGGCTGACAAAAGTTCTTTGTGCCGGCAGAGCTGTGCACGGGGACCTTAAAATTGTTTTGGAGTTTTTCCTGAGTTGACGATTCAGAAGTGTACAGAGTATTGGTGTTAACTAACATTTAAAAAATGCTTTTAGAGAGGCACAGAATAACCCAATCAATCACAGCTTTCCTCAAATTGTCAACTGATATTTGCTTAAATGCAAATTGCTGCAAGTCAGACATTTGTTTAAACCTCTCCATGACAAACTCTTCGTGGAGCACAGTATTATGAATCGTCTGTATTCCAGTGCAGCCTACCAAGATTGGCTATGTGGCTGGTTGTCAGTAGGCTGTGCATATCGTAATGTTCAGGTAGAAGCCAGGAGTATGAGTTGCATGATGACCTTTTGGACTGGCAACATTCACACACTGCAATCTTCATGTAAACGCGCAAGCTACAGAGCTGGTCAGCCAACTGTTCCCTGGTCAGACACGCTATCTGCTCTGAGCGTGAACAAGTGAGGGCGCGCGCGCATTCATGTAGCAAAATCGGTGCCTGGCACAGGATGTACTACGTAAATAGTACTGATTTCTGTCGGACGGTAGAGTCTTCGTGCATGCATGAGCCCAGATGAAAGATTTCTGCCAACTGTAGAGGGTGCACTTCACCTTGGAGGGGGGAGGTGAGATTTACCTTTTGATTAAGCTGAATGAAGTCCACGTAGGCATCTTCCGTGGGCAGCAGAAAGACCAGAGCGTTACCGGTATTACCTATCCTGGCTGTCCTTCCACAGCGGTGGACAAAGGCACTGATGTCAACATTTTCAACAGGAGTCAAAAGATACATGTAGGTATTTTACTTCACCATCTTCATTTTTTCATCAGAAAAAACAAATATGCCATATTTTTTATCAGCAAAAACTTACATACCATAGCTGTATGTTCCAGTGGAGGTATTTAGAGACGTTTGTCTTTTTCATCAGCGGCTCTGAGTGCTGTTTACAGTTTCGGTTTGCTCCCATGAGATTGCTTTACATGAGAAATGTATTCTGGGAAACTGTTCTGTTAAATGTTCTTGTAAAAATGCATTCTGATCTACTTGGAGACAGCCCAGGAGTACAAAGGGCATTTGTTACGCATGCGTGTACTCATGATAGAGCAGTCCATTCTATTTGGACAAACATGTCAGGAACGCAGCTTTTTCAGACGGCAATCAACAGCTGTTGGTGGAAGTTTGCATCTGGGAGATCGGTCTGATGCAAAATTTCATTGACAGCCACTCACTGCGGCACCTGCTGCTACGCCTGATTAAAAAACTGGACAGCTGGCCGCAGAAATAATTTATATACCAACTTTGAACTATGTACCTTGCATTACTTGGTGGGTCATACTGCAGCACCCAATGGACCTCAGGAATGTCAACTCCTCTGGCCATGACGTCGGTACAAACAAGCACACCACTGGGAAAGAGATGGGAAAATCAGTACAAAGATTAACAATCGGTTTCCACATTACTTATATTATGCTTGACGGTCAAAATACAACCAACCTATCAATATTGACAACTTTGCATCACAGTGCTACGATGAATTTGCATCACTTTGCTATGACAATCGGGCACATCATCTTCCCACCTGTTGAGCTTCCTGAACTCCGAGAAGACAGCATTCCGCCTCCGCTTCATCTTCCCATGCAGGGAGAGCACCGTCGTCTTCTTCAGGATCTCTCTCAGCGCCTTGGAGAAGTAGTCCACACAGTGACAGGTGCTGAAGAAAATCATGTGCTTCTCCTCCTGCGAGAACCAATCAAGAAATGCAGTGGACATCTAAACGTTGGCGAGACGACTTGTAAGACAGTTGGCACAACACTACCATGAATTGAATAGGGCGAACTTTGAACTTTTAAGGAGAGATTACGCATGAAAGTAAGTAATCTATATTCTGACAAAATACCAGCTTCCTTATTTTGTCTCAAAGACTGATTGATGCCACTGTGGTGGCCTTTCCGAGGAAATTTCATAAGGATACCACAAGCTTATCCAAAATCCACTCAGCGATAACCAAAGGTTTTTACAGTAGTGGAACTCGAACAATATCAGATCCTTCAAAAATCCACTGGTAGGTTTCTAACAGATAGAGGAAGGTGGAACCACACCACTGTGCATTAAAGATAGGACTTTATTCCTGACAAAATAGGTGGAGATATGGTGCCAAGAACACTGTAGGATTTGGGTAGCCTTTTATCATGCATACAACTTGTCTGAATAAATCCTCAATATTGAGAACCAAATTCACTCCATTATGCTGACAACATTTCATTGACTCTCTGCTGCTTCTCTCTTTGGCCTCATGAGTCACACAAGAAAACTTACCCTGTGTTTCCGTAGGAACGCTATCAACAAATTGAATTTCTCGTCGCTCTCACATATCTGCAATGACGGAAAGGCACACTGATAAAACACAAGGCAAATGAGCACTCCATGCTTTCAATTCATTACCCATTGCCCAAATGATTTTCAATTTGGGAGGGGGGTTGCATGCCTTCATTCCAGATTGCATGTAGGATTATTATCCAGATAACGGCTTGCGCAGTTTCTCCTTTTCAAACAGAACCAAGAACTGGCCATTTGACAAAGAAAATGTTTTCACTCCATCAAAGTCATCAAGAAATTCAACTTGAAATAATTTTGCCATTTTGCAAAAAGGAATCAATCTCAATCTATACCTCACAGATGCCAAGAGACATCTAGTTTTGACAGAACACGGCACTTACCAGATAGTAATTTTTCAATGTCATGGGTGTTTTTTGTATGACCTACAAAAAATAAAAAACAGCTGTTAGTTCCAGCATTAAATTGAGAGCAAAAAGTAGTATCCTCAACTTGAGTGAGTTCTCTATGGGCTAAGTTTTCATATCTGAAATTTTACATGAAGAGATTTAAGAATCACATTACGAATTTCACGATCTTTAATCCTACCCGTTCTGAATCCAACAAGCATATGCATGATTTCAATGGTCCCAAGGGGTTAGGGTTAATCCACTAGTACTACCTGGCCCACCTAGTCAAAATTCAAACTGTGATAACAGAGTCAGAGTAGACTGGTGCCTGGATGTAGTGTTTCAAACAAGTGCATGCAAAAGTGTTGGAAACAAGACCTGATATAAACGCAGCCACATGTATTGAGGAATTTCATTTAAGACTTTTCAAAGCAAAATTTCACTGCCTTACTTACAAAGGCTTAACAATCTCAGGGAGTCTCAAAGAGATGCGTATCTGACTCACATTGGCCGATGTCTTTTTCTCCTTCACTGTGATGCGCACTGGATTTCTCAGACCAGCCCGGATCAACGCTTCAACCTCATCAGTCTGCGTTGCCGAGAAAAGACCTGTCCGTCGCTGCTTGGGTAGGTAGCTCAGAATCATATTAATACTGAACGAAAAAGTAAATTTCAAAATATGGACAAACTAAAGCCTCCTTTCCAACTCAAAACATGGAACACACAGACAGTGGGGCTCAACCCACACAGACAATCAATACTTAAGTTCTTGAGCAAGCCACTTTACCAGAAGCAGAGTTAAATGTGTCCTTGTTCACCTGCTACTGAGGGTTTTGCATGGCTGCCATCTTCAAGGCAAGTGTTTGTGTTCCACAAGATATACACACAGGAGGTTTCCTAGTTGAGCAATTGCACTGCCCCGAAAGATGGCTACCATGCAAAGCCTGTACTACCAATAAAGGAACTTGCGGAGAACGCTGTGACACTGAGTAAAAGTACTTGTTTAAAATGCTTGTGACATATTCAACTACACAGGGGTGGGGAAAATGATCAGACACATTCACACACCTTGTTTTAAAGCCCATGTCCAGAAGCCTATCAGCCTCATCCAGTACAAGAACCTCCAGGGATCTGACCATTGCTGGAAGATTCAGCCCAAAGTCCTTGCGCTGGAAGAGATCCTCTAAGCGACCGGGGGTAGCGACAATAATGTTGGCCCTATGGTGGAAAGAGAAAAAAACACAATAACTAAGATGGAAAGACATGCACGTACTCATAAAGTGCTTTCTGGTACTGAGACACTCTCGGTCCATTTTACATCATATAATCCTTGCTTATTGGGGCTAAAAACAACCCTACAAACCATCTTGATTCACTGGACAACCATCGGTGCAACCATTTCAGGTGATGTCGGTTTAATCAAGCACAATAACCCTTGATGCCTCTTGGGATGGACAGCTACGCAAGTGAGGGTAAAGTGACTCCCCCCAGCACAGCATTCAAACCTCCACTGTAAGAATCCCAAATCCTGTCTGTGGATACATACAAACTGTGCAGGGGTCCTGGAGGCAATCAAGAACCGAACTCCATGACGGGATTCACAGTAACCAAGCAAACTGACAATAACAGTGACAATGCTTACAGAGTGTTTCCATTATATCAACCACCTCATAGCACTGGTGTCTGTGCAAACTATAAATCAGCCACAAGATTCAGGAAAATTCTGGAGGATTGGGGAAGGTAGAACCCAGTCACTATCACTTTGTATGGCACTTGACACTCTTGTCAAAAACACTTTATAAAGTCAATGAAGAGGGCGAGGTTTTGGGGGCGGGGGGACAAGATAATATGGCTTAAGCCAGAATAGATTGACGACTGACAGAATTAAGGTAATCTTAAAATGACAACTCATCCACTGAGATCGGAATTCGATCTCCTATAGCAAAATCGAGTTCACGTGACCTCTGACCTTCGTCTTAGATGCCAAATTTTTGTGAGTTTTTTCCCGTCTTCTGGATTTGTTGTGTCATTTACTCTACAAATAAGTGTTTTACTGACAGACTGTGTCTGCCAGACTGTAACAGTGAAGAATGGACATTCTGCATATGACTTAGGTGAGCTTACCTACATTAATCACTGCACTTTTTTGACTGTTGGATTTTTCCCAGACTGCATAATTGAATACTTTTAGCATGCGTCTTGTACTGGTGTACATGTAAATTGCATTTTTTTAATCGTTCTCTGATGCAGACTCTGAAATTTCCGTTTTCAAATTATCAATTAATAAACAATACTTGACTCTCTTGACTTGCTCTCTTGTAAAGTTAAAATACACAGAAAGTGCCACTGGGATCCAGGAGAGTGGTGAAGCCGCAAGGATTTTTAAACACACTCCAAGCACAAATGCCTACGGAGTGACTGGACTGGAGCTGAATATGCCTCTTCAGACCAGGTGACCTTCTTTCAGAAACAGCCACGGTTTGGATAAAAAGTTCCCCATCTCACCCTTTGTCCTGTATCTGCTTGATGTCGTTGGCGAGGTTGCTGCCACCAATTACCAACTGCTGGGTTAACTGGGGCAGGAAGGTGGTAAAATCTGACAGGACTTCATCGATCTGTAGGGCCAACTCCCTGGTAGGGGTTAAAATGATTGCGCCAACCTGGACAAAAATAGTTACAAATCCAAATTACTAAACCCTACTCTTTCGAGTATCTAATTTAAGGTTGGGAATTTACGTTTAATTTGAAAAACGTTCAGACGCCCGGCGCAATGTACATACAGTACATGTTCGTTCTCAACTGGGTCCAGTACCTGTGGGGTGCATTCCACCAAATGGTTGTATTTTTCTGTGTGTGAGCTATTTTTTTTGTGAGCTATTATTTGGTGATCTCACGGGGATTTTACAACAAGACATGCCATAATCAGGAGGGATCATAGAAATATTTCGATAAATCCCAAATTTGGGACTGATAATTTCCAGTTCAGGGTATTTCTTTCATAAGCGGCGGAGGTTACATTCAGAGCTGAGCGCATAGTTTTACTACTATTTTGGAAGTATCTTTGGGGAAAGGCAAATAAAAATAATTTTTGTGGCTAACCCCCATAAAATTGAAACGAAAAATGATATTCTGGCCACAATCCTGAATTTCCAGTGAACTTTCTACGGGTGCGTATTTGGTGTAGTGCAACCCGTAGCGTGTGAACCAAACACGAAATCACAACCGTGACATCGCTAGTGTCACAACTACCAATGATCAATCAGAGAAATCAGTACTGCACATTCATAGTAACGTAATGCGTGTACACACTCGGTACGTCATAGGCGTGGGATGCGTATTCATGACTTCCATGTACCTCTACGATGCAATGCATGAAAGCATGTGCTGGTTTAGATCTTGTTAGCAGAACCAACGTCAAGTCATGGCGTTGTCGAGTCGCACCGGCCACACGTAGCACGTCATATGCGTGATCGCGCCGCAAAGGCGTTGCGGAACAGAAGTTTCAGACGATTTACCGCCGCCGCATTCATAGACTTCAGTATTACTTCTGCTGGGCTGGTGCCAAGGCCCGAACTATTCTTGGTTGTAGAAGGTTCTATTTTATTTTGTTTAAAAACCAGCAGCAGCTAGAGGGCGTGCATCACAATCAACTATTTCACCGCTTATTTCAGAATGTTGTTTTATTAGACCGCCAGACTACCCAGACGAGGGCTTTCGCTAGACCGCCGCGGTTTTTACTTGAATTTGGCTAGCGGACCAGCGTAAAGGTTGAACCCTGCTTTATGCTTTAAAGCCCTTCAGTTATATATAGGTACTGTTCTCTCTAGGACCCCTGGGAGAAAAGGCAATGAATAAATGTTCAGTTTCAGAGGTGGGAGGATAACTCTTCATAAATATTCTCGGGAAAAGATACGGTGGCCATCCTGGGGGAACCTTTGAACTTCAAGCTTTTAATCCCTGAAAAACTTTTCAGTCACCTCTCTTTTCTTTAGCAGTGTTTCTCTCCTCAGTAGGATCTCCAAGATGGGAATGACAAATGCCAATGTCTTGCCACTCCCAGTCACCTGTGACAAAAATGTTTGAGAATGTAATTTTCTTGAAGTTGTCAGCAGCGACAACTGAAAGACTGTTGCTTCCGAACGAAGTAATTTCTTTACTCTGTTGATATAAAATGTTAACAGTTTCCTGATGAACAAAGTACTTATTATAAAACTTTCTTTGTGATACCCACATCCTATCAATCTTGAAAATGCCAGTTAAACCCAGCAAATGCAGCGGTCGAGTGGCAGTGCAGTTAAGTATACTAGTGAGCAGGTCGGGGGGTCACACCCAACCCAAGAAAGCTTGTCAACTTTTTTGTAAGCCCTCGGCTAACATTGAGTATACAGTGTTTCCAAATATACGTCAGTTAATGGCAAAACAAACAATATGAAATTTAAAATCTGATGGCATCTGACACAGACATTGACTTTAACAAAACCGCAGATGGGTCAGTCTTAAGTGGGTCAGTCTGAAGTGGGTCAGGGACTCTGTGAAGTGAATGTACTCACTGCTTCTGCTGCAACATCCTTATTGTTCATGAAGAGAGGAATCGCAGCTGCCTGAAACCAAAACAATTTCAAACCCTGTAAAAGTGTAGTCGAGCCTGCTGTCTGAATCTTAATGTTACATTTAATACGCTTCTTTTGTAATGCAACCCTATGACAATGTTGACCGAATTTGTAAAAAATGGGATGGCCAAGTCCCTTCAATAAAGGGGGTTCTCAAAATCTTGCCCCAAGTCAGATGCTGCTACATGCAAAGACATGTTTACAGACTGCATGATCAATTTCATAGAAAGAGTTCCCTACACAGACATCACTTGGCACCCTGCGCACAAGTCCTATGAGACTGGTCTGAAAAATTCTACGTGTTTTCTGAGTAAATACTTTAATATTTTCACTGCTAAATTTGACTTTTTAGGACATGTTGTTACTTTCTGATGGCTTAAACGACTGTACAGGAAAATAAGTGATATCCGTATATGGGACTCTTACCAATTTCATGATTAGGCCTAGAGACTAAAGTTTCTAGACATAAAAATTACATGTATGTTACATTTTATCTTCTACATAAATTCCAATTTAATTGCACTGCAGCACAGGTACATGTATGTACATGAGGCAGGCTACTGGCAGTGACTGGGCTAGTGTGGTGAGTTACTGAGTTGATCCGGGGAATCGGATTGGCATGGTGGTACATGTACTTTCCTCATATGCAGCAAGGTATGAGACGGAGAGAACCCCCCTGCTTTCTGTTGGTCATTGTCTGGCAGGAATCTGGGGAATGCCTTTCAGACATCTTGGGGGATGTGTTAAGTAACAATAGTCTGGAATGTGTATAGGGATTGGACATGTTGGGGGGGTACCCCTCGGTCTCATTTCTTGCTGGGTATAACTTTCCTTGCCTTCCACCTCTGCGGTCCGGGTTTGATTCCCAGCTAAGTCCAGATGCGGATTGGGGTTTCAGTCCCTACTCGATTCTGCGGGTTCTACCCAGAATATTCCTCTGGGGTTTTCCTCCCACCTCTAAAGACTGTAACTGCTTTTCATTTCAATGTGCATGAGTCTTCAAATATATGAAGTTAGCGCATCTCTCGGAAGAAGAAGAGCATGGATCAGATCACACTTCCACCAACCTGACCATGTACTGTAAAGTTAGTGTTACTCAAAACACGACATGCATGAACGTGATAAGAAAAAAACAATGTGAAGTTAGTTCATCATCCAACATTCAATGTCGAACAAGTAAAGGTTTGATATTCCAACGCTCAATAATTAACCTTTTCACTTTCAGATAAAGAGACACACGCACATAAAAACCCTGTGCCACCACCTGCAGCCCATTTACATTGTACAAGCCATTTCACAATGACGTACACACACACACACACAACTCTCTTCCACAGGTGCAACCCTGAACATGGGGTTTTTCGGGGTCAAATAAGCCCAGAAATAAGCCTTATAGTAGAAAGCCATTGTGGGAAGGAAAAGGGGGCGATGTTTGCTCCCTTTTCCTTCTCACAATGCCTGTCTACCTTTGTGCACAATCACCCAGCGGTAATAAGGCTTACGTAGGCGACAATATTTTCGGCAATATAATTATTTGTGGGAATAATTGCGCTCTGCATACGTTGTACCATACAAAACTGGTACCCCGTCACATCTTGCATGACAGACGAACAACGAACCGGTGAAATTAAATTTGAATAACATTAGTATGCATGTGTGTACCATGCTCCACATGCATACTAGCAAAGTGCTCACGCAACTTATACTAAGCACTACTGTGACAACATGAATTATGTATCTACGGAACCTGTCTAGTGCCTTGATTTCTGACGCACGAAACGCTGCCTTCGTTTTTCAAAATGGCGCCGCCCGTGGTCAGCATTTAATAATACAGGCCAGGTTTTCAAGGCGCCATACATCAGAAAATTTACAATTTTGGAAAGCTTTAGGGGGCTGGTATTAAAGTCCAAACTTTGAGAACTAAGCCGGTGTAAGTAAAATTGTCGAGTCATGCTTATTTCGGAAGATATTAGGATTCAAAGTTTGTGATATTCCTGCAGTTTGGATTTCAGGCATTTAAGACATGCCTAGCCTTGAAGTAGGGCTGTGGTGGCGACGGATAAGAGACAGATTGTAAGCTATCTCCGACGACCTGGCTTATTACTTAGGCCTAGTAGTTGAATTCCAGTTTCTCAGCAGTCAGATATTGAGAAACCTGTTACCTGTACAGGTGTCATGTGATCAAAGCCCATCTGCTGAAGAGATTTATGAGTTGTTTTGCTGAGAGAAACGGGAAGACTTTCCCAGTGGCCTTCCATCGTCGCAACGGGTCGCGACACAAATACACGTGCATCATCAGTAGTTCCAGCATGCAGCAGACCCCAGCTAGCACTGTATTTAAAAATGGAAGACGTCTGGAGACTACGTGAGAAACGGGAACCGACTCGAAACGCACACAAAGAAGGCCCTCTTGCGACTGAAGTGCGCTCAGCTACCAGGGTTAATGGACCAGCTTAGATCAGAAGGCAGTACCTGTTAGTGTGATGAAGTTAGAGCATTTTCTGAAGATAAGAAGTGACAAATTCCGGAGAATTTGAGAAAAAATGGCACCGATGTTTATGCCCGCTCATACTTTTTACTGCCATGCCAATTCATGTGCAGTAATTGAATGAATTTGTGAAGTAAACATATCGTTGTCCTGAGTGTACCTGGTTGATGCTGCAAGCAGAAAATTTTGCTAATACATTATGTACATGCAGTAGGCTGGATTTTGGTAGTTCAATGGTGTCGAAATATTGAACACAAAAGTGGATCACAGTGGGGTCTATCCGGAACCAGGAATCATGTACATGTTGCCCATCAAGATTGTGGGTTTTGGGAAATTGGGGATTTCGTTTTGAAAACATTAATTGCCCAACTTTTTTCATCCATAAAGAATCCCCCCCAGAAAAATGACGTCTCTCTTCCCCTCGCCTGCCTGATACGCCACTGTCTATAAGGCAGGCCATGACTACCCATCACTCGTCTACAGTGTCTCATCTTGTCACATGTCCATCTGATCTGTGTACGAGCAAGAATAATTTCGGCCGAGCAGTTTTTGCTTGTAGAAAACCTCCGCATTTTTTCTTGTACATGAATCTCCGAACCTATTGAATAAATCTGAGTATTTCTTTCCATAATAATGGGTAGAGTGAACATAATGGACCAAGATACATGGACAACCGAGGGGCGCATCAGTTAGGAACATTTTATTTGGAGCAGTTAAATGAAACTATAACCCTACCGTTAACCTTAACTGGGATAGGATAAACAGTCATTTCAATCCTAGAGAAAGCCCTCATATCTAGGATTGAAACGTGTCTATCCTATCCAAGTTAAGGTTAAAGGTCCTGACTTTTCTCAGTTTTTTCGCTATCCAGTTCGCAAGTGACTTCGTCACAAAGGCAGACCGCCACGATTTGCACGATAGCTGAAGTTGCGCCTTAACTTCTGGTTCAACGTTCCACGTAAACCCTATATGCTGTTCACGTGTGCAGTGGGCTTGTTATAAACTACAGTGACGTCACACTTAAGAACTGGATCCACGATTGTAACAGTCCTGCGTGCAGATAATGACCTTTGATGATTATTTACAAACATATAGGAAATAAACTGACTTGGATAAAAAAAAATCAGTTATAAATCCCTATAAATCTGTCCAAGATGGACTTGGAGATACTTCTATGACAACTAGGGTAACATACCCAGACATCCCCCTCCATGTATTAGTTACATGTACATTGCACAGGTGCTTAAAATCTTAATGGTTCTGTCTTTTACCGGAAAAAGCAAAGTTTACAACCATGTCGGTGCTGGAGTGTATACGTTATACATGTGAATTCAAATTTTGAATGCCTAAATCAAGCAGTGACAGAGCTTAAACATACATCACGGGTCTCGTTGAATAATGCATAATTATGGTTCAACCAAAGGCAAACAGGAAGACTCAGCAGGCCCGTTTGTTTCTTAGGAATCTGAATCTTGGAGAGTAGTCCACAGATTTGAAATGAAATCAACAGTCCTTTAGTACTACCCAAGTTTAAGCGCGTTTGACGCGGAGCATGCGCAATGATTTAGTCTAGTGAGTTGGATTAGTGTGTGGTCTTTGCGTGCACAAGTTTCCTCAATGCTAGTTTTTAATCATTCCTGAATCTTCTCATACTTTTCAAACACCCTGGGGTGTTTGGGTTAACAGTAAATGAGTATCTATTGACATACCGTGACTATTCCGTGTATATTCTTTTGGAGCTGTTCGAGGAAAATAAGACCTGCTTGTTAAAACGAGCCAGTTCGCCATTCCAACAGCACATGGCCAAAATGAAGCTCCTCCGGACCAGCTACAGTCCATCCTATCAGCACAGCCACATGCCGACTTGCGCACAGGATTTGTTCCTGAATGACCTTGGTTTTTTTAAATGAACTGGCTTATTATGTGGAAATGGCCCTTTTGGCCCATTTGTGTACAGTACTGTACCTGTCACATATTACGTTATTTGGGCAAAAATACAAATAACAAGGACAAATCAGACCACACCACATGAATCAACACCTTCAATTTTATGTACTTGAAACCACATAATGATTTTATTTTCATGTTTCTGCCACATTTGTAAGCATGCGTGGATAGTTTTACAGTTTTTTTCAACTCTGATCACTTAAGTTAAAAAAATGTATCTATCTAGGATCTCTGCATCGGCCGTGCGGCTTGCAAGGAGACATATGGAAAGCCATCTCAAAAAACAAAGGGCCAAAGTGATATTGAGGTTTTTAAAAAGAGCTCCGTTTCAGGCGAGCGTCCCATGAACAGGCGTGTACCGGATGTGGTGCACAGCTTTGAGTTTGGCGTTGTGCCGTGTGAGTGAAATGGTGCCATGACCAATGTTGTTAAGTCCCTAAGCAGCCTGATGTAGCAGTGATCGGGGTCTGGGGGGGTCTAGTCAAATAGACCAAAGCCCATGTCATCATCCGACTCTTCTTCCTCCTCTTCTTTCTTGGCCTCCTCCTCTTTCTGCTCACTGGCTGCTCCTGCTCCTTCCCCACCTCCTCCGGCCCCAGCGGCGGCTGCCACGCCCCCTGTGGGCACAGAGGCCAGCATGGTTTGGCCTGGGAATCACAGAAGTGAGTCAACAAAAAACACCAATTCTAAATATATCGAGGATACTGTTTATCAAATGCTTTTAAACACTTAAAAATTAACAAATTTAGACCTTGGTCACCTTATTTTTCGCACATAATTTGTGCCCCTTAGATAGGAACAAACTTTTCTAGCTGGACAGTTAACATTTGTGTTCTCAGTGAAACAAAAAAGATAATCATGGCTTCTCAGCCGAAAGATGGTGTTGTAATTGGATCATCACAGAACACGACTAGTTTCAATGTCATTAGTCCAGAGTTAAATAGCTTTCAGTAATTCTGTGGAAAGCAGCTAGCCTGAAAGGTCCTAGATATGAATTCTTATGAATATATGAACTCCTTTTAAACAGCTGTAACAATGAAGTTTCCTCACAAAGTGACATCACATTTTTGCTCATAAATAACACGTATATGCAAATTTGAATTACCATAAAAATAAAACAGGAGGCAAAATGCCCTTTTTGACTGAAAACGTGACAATTGAAAATAAAGTTGAAAGGGGTTTTAAGGAGCGTTTACAAGGTTTGTATTTGAAAAGAAAAATTCTTAGAAAAATGAACCATTTTGAAGATTTGATACTCCGCCTACAGGGCAATCATTTGCCACAGTTTTAAGTTCCAAGTTAGACCTTGCTGAACTACTAGTAATAGAGTTTCTCTGGCAAGGTTTGATGTTGCCAATTCCGGTCTGATTGTACTTTATGCAAGACTCATTTGACCTCAATTTCCAAACATTCTGCCAACATACGAGGACAGTCTGAAATTTCGGACCGACAATTCACTACACTTCTGTTGGACAGCTGCAAATCAACAGTTCAACAAGGCTAAACACACAGGCTGGAAGACTTCTAGGGGCCAGCCAGTACAAATACATGAAATAATCCCACCCAAATTTTAAGTGAGGAAATCTCGGATTCAGTACCTTGGGCGATGACGTCCTCGATGTTCTTGCCCGACAGTTGCTCGATAACCCTGTTCAGGGGTTCATCCTCAACTCCCACGGCCACAGTCTCCAGGATCTTCTTGATGTCATTGGCGGAGGGGGATTCATTGCCGCCCAAGACGGCCAGCAGGTAAGCGGCCACGTAACGCATTCTGATGGAATTTCAGAAAAGTATGTTACCAACAGGCACATAAAACATGTAAAAAATCTGTGCAGCTCTGGCAGGGTTTGAGTTGCAGTATTACTCAATAACTTAATTATTCAGTTACATTTCTTTGGTCAATCTCCTTTTGCCGCAACGGTCACGGCCAGTCAAAAGTTCCTTCTGCTTCTCCCTCTACAGTGCACAGACATTAAATGTCATTGGCAACTGATGACTGGTTGGGCAACTTGGTGCTGATTGTATCTTTGCATAGGAGGGTTCATCAAAACCACTGTGACAATATGGGTCGGCATGCAGAAGGCTAAGAAATCCTAACATAAAAATCTCTCAGAGACCCAAAGTCAGTATACATGTACACATACACAAAAATACAGCCGTCCTATTAACTGATATTAATTGAAACTGTGATAAAAAAAAAAGAACGATCACTTTATATAAAATTATGACTCGACCAATTCGGACGCAGGAGAGGCGGAGACGCTGCGTTGTCAAGTTAGCTGTTTACGCATGTCTAAAATGTTGAGAAATATGTTCTTCCGGGGGTGATGATATTTTGCAAAGAAACAGTTGTAAAGATGTGCTTGGATTGTCGAGGGATGAGAGGTAAGAGTGGTAGAAAAAACCTCACTTTTTGACAGTGACATTAGGCAGGTCAAATGGGCTATCAATATTTTCAGCCGACTCAGCACGCACACGGCACCCACACACACACCACAGACCGTTGTGAAATTGAGGGTGTACTTCCGAGCAGCTTTGTCAAAACATAAAGCATGTAAAATGCCATAGAAATACACAGAAAAATTCTTTACAACCTCCTCTTTACTGTCCTGTTTTTAATTAGAATAAAGAAGGTAGGACGATTTAAAAACAAACTTTTTGTCAGAACCACTCTGCGTGACGCGCAACATCGCGCATTGGAATGGTGTCGAAGCAAACTGTTCCCCCATAATCATTTTCTTTGGACGATTCCATTGTGTTCCATGTGACCTATGATCCTGGAAAGGCTATTTTCAGATTCCTTAAAACCACAGCAAATGCACCACGACTTCCAAATTTTCCAAAATGGCGACGCAAAGTGGTAAACACCGATCAGGTAAACCATCCATGTTTTCTTACAAAATGTGGCACAATTAGGCATTTTGAATGTTGAAAGTTAAAATAGATGTGTTGATCGTCAGAATGATGTATGGATTGCCAAATTATGTTGAGAGAAACACTTCGAGACACCGCGCTGAAATCAGGCATTTTTTCATTTCATTCAGAACCGCCGGTTGCCGCGATCAAAGACGTGTTTGAGCGCAACGTTGAACAGCTTTCTGGGTCGGAAGAGTTGGCTTTATTATTGACCAATCGCATCATTCAGATGGAAAATTACTTGAATGCAAAGGAATGGACTTAAGAAAGGCAACTCAAGAGGATACCCAGGAGTTGGTGGAAGCAAGTGACAAAAAGTTTATTGGACAGTATACATTTTTATAGCCGACACTTTTTCAACTTTTTTGTTTTTCCTGTTGATGGTTTTTCATAAACTCCAATTTTTGCCATATGCTCATGTAGAATTGGAAGCTGTGACAGACCTCATTTCCATTGATCGATAGTGTGTGCCAAGTCCCCTTTAAGATAAGCCAAAATTTGAAGTGTACAGTGCCAAAATATTTGTAAATTTTTAAGTGGAAAAAACACCAAATTTTTTCATTCATTGTCATTTTGGGCTTTTTTTTATATGGCTGAAAAACGCAATTGATTTGGATTAGTTTTTTCATCATCAACTCTAGAACGAAAAGTTGTACTTCAAAAATTCTTTCTGTTCTGTGTTAATTTCATTAAGATGCTTCACAAAAGCTGCAATTTCATCATGTTACAGAAACTTCAAAATTTTAGTGACATGCCTAATAGGCCTAGGTTAAATTCTACAAAATACACCTAAACCCTGATGTTCGATATAAGTAAAAGTTTATTATGAGGGTCTTTAGGGGTAAATAGCGCAAACCGAGGTTTCCTCAGGTACAACTACCTGACCCTGGGAAAGCATTTTTCAAAGCCCCATAGGCTAGCGTTACGACACCATGTAAACAGTGTTGGCTCTAAGTTACACGGAATAGTGACTTAGAGTTCTCGAAGTAGTCATCATGGTCATGTAATGATGTACCATGTGAACTTATTTATCTCTCTTAAAGCCATATCTCCCTGTGGGAACTTATTTCACCCCAACAGTTCTGCATAAAATTTGGCTTGCAGTACTCAGTACTACCAAATACTAAGCAGTAGTCCGAGCCTGAAGGACCTAGCACTACAAATTACTACTTCTGGCTAGGTTACTTCCATTGTTACTTGTAAGTTGTACAGAGAATAATAAAGCCATGCATTCATAGTGCCACATTACTGTATGGTAGATTGTCTTATCTATTGTATTTAATGGCTTCAGAGAACAATTAGGTCATATCCTCTTACAAGCGACAGCACTGAATACTACATTTCACTACTAAGTAGTACTTTGTAGTAGGGCCGTTAGCGTTAAGTAGGCCTAGGGCATGTTGTAGGGCCTACGAATTTTCGGGCGTCTCCCGCCCCCCGTCAGGTGCGAATGCCAGAATGTGTTGTTGTTCTTACTTAAGTAAGTTCCCACAGGGAGATATGGCTTTGAGAGAGATAAATAAGTTGTTACGAGAATCCCTGTACAAGGTCAGGAACATCATAAAGTATATCGGGTGTCGGTCACTTCGCCCCATTTCCACTTCACCCCTTACCACTTCGCCCCATTTCCACTTCCTCCCATTCCACTTCGCCGTTTGAAGAGGATGAGAAATACATGTAACCTCAATGCTAGTCCAACCATATGCATTAATTCACCATAATGGACAACGCAGGTGACATTAATTTAATACCGTAGAGTTTTCTATAAAAAACTACATGTCATTTCATGTCGTTTGTGGAACTCCTCCACCATTTTTTGAAGAGGCTTATAACACACTCAAAGCAGACGGCAAAGTCATGAAAGTGGGGATGGGGTGAAGTGGAAATGCGGCGAAGTGGGAAAGGGGCAAAGTGTAGATGGGGTGAAGTGGGAATGGGGCGAAGTGGAAATGAGGGGCGATGTGGGGATGGGGCGAAGTGGTTGGGCATGTTAGGGATGATGTGGAAATGGGGTGAAGTGACTGTAAACCGGTGTATCGATGTAGGCCCTACCATGGAGGAATATGTGTTTTATTCCTCCATGGCCCTACCATCTGACCATGGAGGTAGAATGTGATTCTACCTCCATGATCTGACCATATGTTCTGTGTCAGTGTGTGCAAATTTCGCATGGCTGGAGAATAAAGCTGCTGGTGCGGTTCCCTTTTTCACAAAAAAATGCCCTGAACAAACACACAAGTATGACCAGCGGGCCAATTCAAGGCACCAGACTAAAAAGAGTTCGGCTTCACGCAGGGCTAGATCATGTCGATGTTCGAGTAGGCTTAACAAAAATGTTGGCATTCAAACTATCCGTTAAAAGATGGCATATCATTAAGGAGTATATAATGATAAATTCGGGGTCAAGATTATCATGCCTGAAGAACAAAAACCGTAGCTAGTTTGGAACCTACTTACTTTAAGTCTTTTCTAGACACGAAACGGAGTGCTCGCTTTCCTCGCAATGCGTGAATTACCGAAAGGCAGAGGTCATGCTGTCAGGTCAACACCGGGTTTCACAAAAGCTTTTCACGGGCTTAAAGGAACACACCGTACCAAACTTTTTCCATAAATTATAGACTTCCTCTAAGTGCGGCTTTTGTTCAGCCTTCGGTTTGGTGAGCAATGCTCCGCCGCATCGCGCACAGCCCAAGGTTTTGAGGTTTGAGTACCAAAGTGAATACGTCACGCGCACAATTATGTGTGCAAAAGGCATTAGCGCGAGAACCAGCGCGTGAACAAAGATACGTGCGTACTCGTTGGCACTGTACTCTCCAGTTAAAAATGACGTCACACTTACGCGCGTGACGTATTACTTTGGCGTACCACAATTTTCTCATACGCGTAATGTAGTGTAGTTGCAGCCCGTGCGCTTCTTTTTGTTTTCTTCCTCGAAAACGAACATCAGCGTACATGTACATTTCACCATGGAGGAAGGAATTAGACTATTTCATTTTAAACTACAAATTCTGATTTAGCCATAAATCCCATTCCCCAGTGTCGTAACGTGCGAGGGAGGGGTTTGAGCAACATGAGCTACCGCGGGGGAATTTAGTCTTCCTCGGTTTTACGTTTCATAAAGCTTTGCTGCAGCTTCCATGCAACAATTTCACCGAAGTTGCTCTATGGTTTCGCAAAGCCTAAGCTTCCAGCAAGAAATAAGACAAAGGGGCACCCCTCCACATGCCCAATCTAAACTCTAAACTATTTTCACCTAACATATCCCCGATTAGACGTCTGAAAAGAATTCCTGAGATTCCAGTGAAACGATGACGTGACCAATTCCTCCATGCCAACACCAAGCACCGGGAGGGGGGTCTCTCCGTCTCATATTTTGTTTAATTATGTTCCTTTACACTGCAGCAGTTAGTCGTTAAAGCAGACTTTTTGTGGCCTTTATCTTTATGGTTGCGCTCGATTAAGCTTATCCGCCCAAAGCTGAAGTGCACCCCCAATCGACGAAAAGGAAGACAGGTGGTTACAAACAGATTCTTGCACGCGTTCCGTGAGTACGTGAATACACCAGTGTTACACCAAGGGAAGCCTCGAAATGCAGTGTACTCGCTATGGCATTCTGGGAAAAAGGTCAAGTCCCCGCCACGTTCTAGCATGTACGTCCGTCCATGCACGAACAGTCCATCCATGACGTCATTACATTCGGGCAGCCTCCAGAGACCCGCTCGCCAGCCGGGGTAGTAGTGGCTGACACCAGGGCAGGCACGAGAATCACGTGATGGCTGAACGAACGCTCTCGGTAAGTTTGACTTACACCTGTAAGCTAATCGAACGCACCCATACATATCACATGCTGGAGTAATTTAGTGCTCCGTGTCAAACGCGCATATTTTACAGTACATGTACATGTACTTGCGCGCCTATGCGGTGAGTACCAAAAAACACGCCCTCTTTTGTTCCGCTCGGAGTGGATAGCGCGAGAATCAGCACGTGAATCAAGACGCGCGTACTCCATTCGTTTGTACCACACTTCCCGGTCCAAATTACGTCAAGCTCCCATGGCGCGGCTCAGTCAGATGAAAAGGTCCTCCGAGAAAAGATTTCAAAACTGGTAGCAACTGTAGTGGGCTAAGCGTAAATACGCAGCAAACAATACATGTATAGTCAGATGTTGCATAGGCCTACACATAACATGGGACTTTTTGTCTTATATTCGAGTACCCAGCGGCTGAAATTGTACTGCAGCCTGTGCTACTAGTATAAGTCATTCTGCATGGGTTTCTCGATATCGTACTCATTTTCCTTTCCTGAAAAGTCACAAAACGGACAAAATAGACAGGGGCGGATCCAGAAGTTTCCAAAGGGGGGTGGGGGTGAGCGTGATCCCAGATTTTCCAAAAGGAAGAGGGGGGTTGTGAACTAACGGTAATGGTAAAACGTCCTTACGTCATCGGGGTCCAGAGCCATTTTGGATTCTAGGCGCTCTGTTGTGCAATCTCAGGCAGTATGACACCTCCTTATATCTTCTCCTTCCCTCTTTTTCTTTGGTGAAAAAAGGGGGCGTGCGCCCCATCCCCATGGATCCGCCCCTGATAGCACAGCCCGAAAGGGGGAAAAACATGCAGGAAAGATTACTGGGACCATTATGAAAAGCAGGCTATTGGCGGTCTCCAACCACTTGTCATTCACCTGCCACAATAACACTGGAACATCAACAGTGAACAACGACCCGTCGAATGGATATGTAAGCTCCAAGCAATACATGTAGCATTGAAGCAACGACATGACATTTTATTTTTCCTTATATGTGTAACCCCACCTCAATTCCTTCGAAATATCAGTGGCGATATCGTAAAAAACGTGTAAAAACGCTTCTTCACACAATAATTCACGCTACTCAGCAAATGACTCCAATTAATGGGAGTGTTTTTTTTTATTTAAAAATCTTTCCATGAAGAAAAAATACAAGACAAATCAACACATATGGCGTTGAACAATCAAGTCTGAATTTTGTAAGTTCACATCATTGTCAGACCATCATATTATTCGTCGTCACTGATGCTTCATAATGTCATACAGAGTCAAATTTATAACGAAAGGCCGCAAAACTGAAAGTTAATAGATATCACTTCTTTAATACATGAAAATCCATTTGGGAGCATCCGTATTCTCAGAATACGAATTCTAATATGGGTTAATTATATGTGCAGGTATATTTCTCTTTGCTTTTCATAGACTGCTGCATTAGTCTATATCACATACATGTACATGTATCTACTACCGAAAATGGGCCACTTGGGAGACATTCCCATAGGAACGTGCACAAATGTTTTCAAACTTTAGCGTCCCATAATTCAATGTTCCCGAAACCGATCTTAACCAAACTTTGCATGTTTTCTTTTCAGACCCTAATCTATCATCTCTCAAAATGTGGACGTAAAAATTTCCTCCTTTTGGTAGTTAGAGCATTAGGGAGACACTGAAATGTCTTCCTAATGTTGAAAGATGTACCAAGATTTTCTCCCGAGTGACCTATTTGGAAATATAGTACTTCTTGAACTACAAATAATATAACCTGCAAGTCTTGTCAGTACGGCCGAGTTTATGTCTTAAACTGATCACATCATACAATAAAAATAAAAACATTTCAAAACAGGGTAAGGCTGTGATATATAGGTCTAATAGGAATTTCTGTCAGTATAACAGGTGGTTAAATTCATTAGATAAATTGCTTCCACGCATGGATGAGTTGCTCATATCTTTCAATTAGTGAAAAAAAAATCTTGTACGGTTGCGGAAATTAGACTTGAGGACTTCAAGTATCAGAAATAGAAATATATTCTGAAAAATTCCTTGCCCACCATATACAAAAATATGGAATCAAAGACGTGTCTGCACTGGTCTCAATACCTCATAGTCTGGTTGAATAAATAATAAATGTACATATCATTTGATTTGGATAACTTTATATATTTACACAATACAAGAGCACTGAGACTACAAAAAATGTACACGTAACCATTCGAATATCAGAGCGAAGTACAAAAAACCATCCATTTCCAACAGTGCTCCTACAAAACAAAATGAAAGAAGTTTTGAAAAACGCTTGTTTCCCACCGATTTCAAAAAATGTGGCACATGTGCATGTAGAGTGGTATACACCGAAGGCATGGACAATTTCGGACTGCAAGGTAGGGCTACGCCCCTTCGTCAACTGCCAACTCAACGAGTAGGCCTTTGAAACGGAAAAACCACAATGTGCACGTACTGCAAAATGTCACATTGCGTCAATGTGGACGTGCACTCTCCCAAGATCGTCCTCTATAAAACAAGGTGACAACGAATCATCACACCAAAACAATGGACATCAATCAGGAGTCAAAATGTGACATTGCAAGTTTCACATTTGTTTTTCATTGTCATTTTGAAACAGTGCATTTCATGTATATGTACCTATCACAACTACTGAGCCGTTATATTGACTGTTTTATCATTGTTATCATAATCTTTAACTTGTAATCTTATTGACGACTGGTCACACCTCAAGCCGTACACAAGTCTCACCCGTTATTGATAGGTTTGGAGCTCACAGCCAGCCACAACCCATTGCTTTCATAGCCTGAAATATCGCATGTTTCTCGGCCTCAGCTATGATTAAAATTTAATACTCAAATTATCATTGTGTGCTCTTATTGAAAAGAAAAAAGAAGTTTCAACGGTATCTCCAGACAGTAATCAAATATTGTGAGGTTCGATAATTTTATGCAGGTTCACTCTGACCATGCCCTGACATATCGCTATATAAGGTCTACAACGGGAAGTGTGAGACTAAATATACTTGCTAAATGAATAATGTGTGGTGTCTAGCAAGCACTGATATTCAAAACCATCATCATGCATTGACGCTCGGTCAATTAACACAATGGTTCATCGTTATATACATCTCATTATCTACGAGACTGGTACACAATCCGATTATCGCTTGCTGGCTCCAAAAACATTTAGGTTAGAGAAACAATTACAATAGAAGAGTGGTAGAATTGCTCCTCGGAATCTGCTACCGCGTCATTCATCTGGCATGCTTATACAGAACCAATAAAACCGATTCGATTACGGCTTTTAAATGCATGAAATGTATAGCCGGTAGGGGGCCTACCCAGGCCTGACATCCGATGGCATGAGACTTGAGCCAAGGGCTGCATTTCTCAACGATGACGGTCCGCTGTAATTGTGGTTGTATGCACAGATCCGTCACATGTGCACGCCAACCCGTGGGATAAATGATCTCTCCTTACATCTGGGTCCAATGTTGGAAAGTGAGTGCAACCATGCAGTACGCTTTGGACTGCACTGCATTTCTGAAGAAACAAGAAGTGCATGAGGAGCTTCCGGAAAGGCTCTTTCTACCACCCAATTGCCGCATTTGGAAAGTCACCCGCCTGCGTTTTATATATGTTTGAGCGATAAAGTGAAACATTCCACGAAGCACAGTTTTTAATGTGAGATAAGCACCAATTAAGCACCTTGAAATGTATAGGCCTTGATGACGGGCTCCAATGATGAAGCACAAAAGGCAAAGACCTTACAGCAAAGGTCAACAACCTGTTTTCTTTGTGCGAGAATTCAACGTCATTACGATAAAATAAAAACTTCAAAAGAACACTTGTCCGTCCTAAGCCATGCGCCTTACATTCCCAGGCACTAAGGTTAAGTAACTACATTATCTTTCACGTGACGACGGCCCGTTGAACTGCCGTTTTTTGCACATTGTGAAATACCGCCGGCGATGGCTGAAGTCCGCAAATCCAGACCGTCTGATATTGTCCCGTTATCTGCTGATAAATACATAAGGTCACCACATCGAAGCCTCAAACATCCAAATAGAAGCGTGTTAAATGGCAACTAGGCTAGGGTCGCCCGATTCAAGGACCCTCCAATGTTCCGATAAATCACAGAATGAACACCCGGGCCCTTGCCAAAGACCTTTTCGACATTTATCACTCTATCTGGACCACTGTTCAACAAACTATGCATATCAGTTTTTCTATTGACAAAACTCCCGAAATGACAAAGCAGAAAGGGTTACAAGTTACCACTTGCCTTTTCAGAGTACATGTAGAACACCAAACGGTGACTTTTGGTCAAAGTTGAGACTCTTTGAGTCAATAATTGTACGGGATGTATAGTACCTAAACAATACAGCAATCACCCTCACTGACAGAGGCAGTGAACAGTGGCTTTTGTCCATTGTCATAACAGTCTTTGATAGCACGGCAGAACACAAGAAATACACGTATGTACAAAAGTCTTCCTACAGGACTTCTGTTTTGAAAGAAAAAAAAGCAAGTTATTTCACGCCACTATTCGACCACTGCATCATCCCACACGTCTCAAATTTGGGGTTGAGACGTGGTCCACGAATGGCTGAATCAGTGCAGCCAAAAGAACAGTTTGAAAATCTGCCAGGGAAAAAAATCATAATTGAACCCTCTACCCCACCGTTAACTGTTAATTTCCCCAGGAAATTGAGCAAGAAAAATAAAAAGTTGTCTGCTCCCCTCCCCCAAAAAAATCCTACCCACGCCCGTGGACATGTATCATGTAGATAGAACTGTACAGTCCCGGCCAACCTGTCATTGGTTACTGATAATTGAAATGACTGCTCAAACATCACCAAGTGAATGAATAGCGTCAGAATTGATGTGCGTGCCAACAGTTCAGCGTACGTCAGCAGGGTGCAAGTCGCAACGAGTCATAAAGTGCTATTTAATATTTAAAAATATAGCTGTTTGATGATTAACTCAACGGGGTACAAAATTCAGCTGATTTTTTTAACCGCCAATTGAAAATTGATAATTCTGAGGAACCTTTAACCACAGGTCCACGCTCAAACAAAGCACTGGTTGTACATTACCGTTGGTATATATTTACTAAAAAAACCCAGAAAGAACTGACTATTTTTTAAAAAAGTCACATATAAGTAATTATTCAAATATCGCATTCATAAATGAAGTAAATTAATTTGAGACTGAGTAGCTTCTTACAGAGAAGTGAGTATATAAACCAAACATTTTCAGGGTGTAAGATCACTCTTTCCATTAGAAAAATAACCTGTGTTAAAACTGGTCTAATTAAAACTCAGCTGCGATAAATGCAAGACTATTTTGAATGAACACCTGTTAAACTATTGAGAAGCCAGATGATATAGAAAAAATAAAAATGAAACATTTTAGTCTCCTTATACTTATTTGTCAAACCTCACTAATCAACTAGTGTCCATGGTAATTTCCTAACCAGGACATTAATTAGCTTCAAAATTTAGTCTCTTTTACAACCTGAGAAAATTTGCACGTGGTAAACATTTTACGAGTAAAGAAGGGAACAGTTATGAAAACATTACGGTAAGAGTTCCACATACCGACATTGCTTATTTTCCCCTCAGGGGTATAGTAGCCACCACACAGGAAGAAAATGTCTTAAAAAGTCAAATTTTGCAGGGGCAATATCGAATACATGTTTAGAAAATACTTCCAATTTTTCAGACCAGTGTCGAAGGTTTTGTGCACAAGGTGTCAAGTGATGTCTGAGTATGGAATCCAAAACACGCTGCTAATATTATCGCAGGCTTTTTGTTATACTTTTATCCAATTCAAAATTATATCACCATTTTTTTTACATTCAGTTGCAGATCTAAACGCTCTGAAGATGTTAGCCGATGAGAAAGTCTTAACGATTAGTAATACCTTTGACCTGTGTAGCTTTATCCAACCGAAAGTATACGTAAACAGAAGAGACGCACCCTCGCCTTTCGAGACAAGGGTCGACCCAGGCAGGCGATTCTAATCCATCTTGTAAGCATTTACCCCGTTGGCGTGGACTCCATTGATGTGCTTGGAATCGGCGTGTGTGCCATTTGACTGGGGGACTCCGTTGCTGTCTTTCTCGACGGCAGGTTTGGGGGATGGCTTCACCACCGGGGAACGGACAAAGTAGGCCTGGTAGAAATAGTGGGCGAAGAGGAAGAAGTAGCTGGTGTACATCAGAAGGGCAACGTGTAAGTTGCGATCCGTGGTAGAGCAGAACTCCCCATTGGTGCGGTAGTAATAAGCCAGGGCGTTGACTACGACCCCTACAATCATCTGCGACATCTGCAGTAGGGTGATGCTCACGTTGATGACACGGGGTATGCGGACCAGACGAGAGGCCCGCAGTGCGTAGTAGGTGTACATGATGGCGTGGACGGTGCAGTTGACGATGATGAAGTACCTGCCCGGGGCCACAAGCAGCGGATAGGTGTACCATGTGTAGACCATGACAGTGATGTGGTGGTACCAGTGCAGGAAGATGAGCTTCTGCTTCCGGAGCACGATGAAGAGCGTGTCCCCGAGCTCCGGCAGCTTGGACAGGACGAAGAGGAGCGACCAGAAGCCGTTGACGCCGGAGTAGCCGATGTCGGCCTCGCACATGGTGGCCTTCCAGCCGTGCAGGTTCTTGTAGAGGAAGAGCTCCTGCCAGAGCCGGAAGGCGCAGAGGTTGCTGAAGATGGCCAGGCCCAGGGACCACAGCACCAGAGGGCGGCGCAGGTCCAGCTTGGGGCGGTCCCTCATGAACCACTGCAGGCCGAAAATGACCAGCACGTATATAACGCTGGCGTAGATGGAGTCCACCCAGTGGGTCTCCATGGTCTTGATCCACGGCCGGTGGTCAAAGTCCTCCTCGAAGGAGAAGATGGCCTGCTGGAAGACGGGATCGATGTGGTCCAGCATGTTGATGGCGGTGAGCAACAATCTACTCTCCCCAAAATGACGAGCGATCGCCCAAGGAACCCCACACGTGTTAAGCAGTACGATCCGGCACGGCGTGCACACTGGAAGCGAATTGATCGGATGATCTGAGTTACCCACGATGCCACAAGGTTATGGGGTCATTTCGTCTGCGGCAAAGTCCATTCACTTTATTCACTGACAACCCGCATCATTTTTGTCACAGCCGACTCACGCACGCAGTGGCTGCTGACGCCCTTTTCGTGGCAAAGGTCTCGATGTTATCCTCCAGATCACGACACGGGAGGATCAAAACAGCGCCGAAATTTACCAGCCGGTTTTGCAAGTTGAAGCAATTCTCCAAGGTGTGCTTTTCCTTCCGATCCCAACAAACCCGTACCGAAGTCGTTCCGATGAGTTATAGCATAAAATATGCCCACCATACCAACCACACGGGGCCGGCTTCAGGCCTATTTTATGCGTGCATGAACTGCAAACACATGGAGCAGTGGCGTGTTTGCATAATAAACCCACTTAAATGCAGCCCTAGCGACAGATAGAGACGGGTTGAAGGTCGAAGCAAACAACGCATGGTATGCGTAGTTAACAAAATTGCAAAGTACATTGGCTTGTGTTGGTTACCTAGATTGCGCTGTTTCCAGAAATATATATGCAAGTAATCTCATTAAGTTGAAACTTAGAGGTCGCAGATCATTTTCTTCACATGTATACAGTGCATGATGACTGACACATCTCTTCTTCAAACTAGGCTACGGTATTTACTATTTTATTTTGGTTACAAGAACCTGACTGGTTCAACTTATTTATAGTTTGGGGGTTCGATTTTTCAAAATTTCGTCATAACGTTAAACACAGCAGAATAATATCAGAAATGGGTAACTTTCCCAAGGCCAAAGTTTCTGTCTGTCCTCGAAACAAAAGCACTACTCAAAACAAAATCAACTGAAAAACGTATCAAACTCAAAATTCTCCAAGGATGTTGCAGAACAAAACAGGATACTTCAATTTGTCGAAGTATGAAAAACATAGGACTACATGTGTAAATAAATTTAAACATAATGTAACACCCACTCGCTTCCTGAAATAGTCACATTTCACTGATAGTGACACGCTCACGTTGAAGTCACTGTTGCATACACATTCATGTTTCGTGTAGTCATGGTCGTAAATCCCGGAGAATAGGGGTATATATCCCCTAGCTTTTTTTTTGGGGGGGAGGCTATTGAATCATCCCCCCACCCCAACTTTTTGTGGTGGGAAAACTTGAAACTGAGGCGAACTGGATTTTTTATGTCCTTGTTTCTCATCATTTTGCAACACACAACCCTCATCCCAAAATACCTCTGAACTTTTTCTTCAGAGAGACGAGAAATCAACACATTGCTCCTCACTACCCGCATTGGGTGGACATTTTTTGTTCACACAGTGATCATTATGCTTGTTCACACACACAAACACACTCCACAGTTTTTTATACGCCAAAATGACCAAGTAAACACATCGAACAGTATTGACCGATACTGATCTTGATGTCACGTCTTTATTGAAGCAGTCTCAAGTCTCAACGCACTGCACGTATAATGATTTATTACAAATCAAGCATATGAAGTGGAACGGCATGGGGAATAAAAGGTGCTTAGAACAGAAAATTGATTGGCAGGTGTCTGATCTACATAGAGCTAGAGAGGACACCAGATTTCCGGCCAATGCAACATTCAGTTATTTCCTGGTAATAAGGTTCACGTTACAATTTATAGCCAAAGTTATCCCAACTCATTTAACCATGTACCACACTAGTCTGCAGCCGTTACAATTCACTGTAGATACAATGCATATTATTTCACTTTATGATTATTCCAGTTCACTAGCATCAGGGAAAATTCGAGGGCACAGTCTACGCCATAAAGCCCTTCCAAATACATGTAATATGCGGTACACTCTGAATATTTACACCACAGGTATCGCGGAAAGTATGCAACATTTCTTCCACGTGGATACTGAATAGCTCGGATATTATTCCCTTGCAAAAACCCACCTGCAGTGGTGATACTAGCCAAATTATATGCCACTCCTTTTAAGTTTGGTCAAAGTTCAGTTTATATGTGGTAGCGAGGTGATTACTTCATTACTAAAGAGAACTGGCTGTTTTCGAAAATTGGTGCTTGAACTGTGCAAGTCAGTTAAATGAACAAAAAAGTGGACACTGGGGAAAGGGGACAGGAGTAATGAATGGAAATTCTTTTGCGGAAAATCTGGACCCACAATGCTGGGGGGGACACAATAGCACACACACCTTTCAAAGATCAGAAATTCCAAATATTTGAGAGCAAATTATTCATAATTTTGACAGCCACAGAGTTTAAAGATCTTACAAAGTCAACTTGGCTCACGTTTGGCCATGGATATCAATTCAGCAAGGCATTATGATCAGAATACAAAAACCATATATATATTTATCATTCAGGCTATGCAAAATCTGAGAGCATGACTGATCCAGGGTAAAGAGCCTATGGCCTCGGTCAGAGTCGATGTTGACAAATGATAACGATATCTGGTCTGTGGAAAAGGGGTACGCTGCAAACAATCACCTCAAAGTTCCCTATCTCAGCAGCCGATGATCTCTATTATTTCATATCAACACACTCATTAACATAATCTATCCTTTCATAAACTGATGGGTTTTTGGTTTCTGTAATCCGACACTTTAGAGCTAGCAAGGTTGGTGAGTGGCAGACTTGACTTACGCAACAACTGGTCTTATCAGCCACATGACCTGAGACGCAGTGGGATATTAAAACATACTTGGACCGTGTCAGAGTGGTTTTCATCGAATGTATCACAGACCCCATGGGCCGTTTTCCAATACTCAACTTTGGCTCTGTCTCAGGCTTCAACAGTTTTTGTTACTAGCTGACTTTGAAGCTGTAAGCACAGTAATCAGGCTAATGGTGCCTCAGAACATCAAATAAGAAGCAAGAGAGCCAAAAATTACAGTAATCCAATTTAATTTAAATGTTTCAGGCCCACAATCGGGGATTGGTTTCGGGGAGGAAGCCTGAGACGGAGACGAAGTTGAGTATTGAAAATCGGCCATGATTTCTACTGCAATGACAGAATCCCTGTTTTTTATCAACTTTGAAGTGGGGCAGATATTCTGCCTGCTGTGGCAGTCCATACTACAATACTTCATTTCATTGGACTGGTTTTCGCTTTTCTTGCCAGTTTTTAAGACTCAAAATCTGACATACTGGGATGATCATATTGTCCGGAAAACACTTCTTCAGACGGTCCAAAACCAATCGGCATGTACACTATTGTCACATTTTAAAGGTCTACACTCCACAGCCACAGACGGGGACAAAGAATTCCTTGTTTTACCTTGTTTCCTGCAGTTCTGGTAATGTTTCTTCGACATGAGGGCAGACCCGGGGTTCCAACAGGGACCATGCCCCCCCCCCCAAAAAAAAAATCCAAGAAAAATTTGTTTGAAAAGTTATGAAAGGCAATTTTCTGGGTTTATTTCATTTCACTTTCATAGCCTCACCCCTCAAAAAGGGCATTTACAAGATCATGTGAAAACATTGCCACATTGAACAAGCATAGCCCCCTCCCCCCAAAAAATGTGGTTCTGGTTCTGTCCTTGTAATTTTTGAGTCACTCGGTTTTTCACTGTGACAGACAACAGTGGGGAGAACTCTAACAATTTATACTGGCCTGCGGGTTGTGGAAGATAAACATATCAAAGTGTGTGAATGGCTCAAAGCTGACTGGTCTTCCTTTATAAAATCTGGAAAAAAAAAATTGGAAGACGCGCTACTAAACACCTGTAGCAATGCTCATTACACTGATTAACTTGCTCTGGAAAATAAAGCCGGGGATAGGCCCCAAGCTGTTTATGCTTACACGATTTGCTGGCTTGGCCAAAAAGAAAATGGTACGCCAACCAGTCGCAAGGTTGAAGTGCTTGTAACCAGCTGGGCCCCAATTTCATAGATCTGGCTGTGTCTGAATTACTTGGCAGCGGCTTGAAATTACACACGACTCTATGGGAACTAGCTTCAGCCACTACCATAATAACGGCCACTGCTATAGACTCGTGACCCTGATGTACTTGCTCAGCAAACACATCTGACGATAAATCAAAACAGAGAATTTTTTGACTGTATTATAGCTGTGTTCCCTCTTTCACCCGAGAAGACTATTTGCTGTGTTCAGCAAAGGCTAGTGCGCAGCAGATCTGTATTAAAATCGCCTCTGAAGTGGAATGGATGATGGAGGTGGAACAGTTATGTTACAATCCTACGACGCTTTTGGTCCGCTGTTTGCCTAACCACTCAGCTGCTCATAGCATCGGATCGTCCCGAGGTCTTGTAGCCTTCTGGGCATTTGTTCGCCTCTGTGGATATAAAAAACAAACAAACACAGACCCAAGAATGACACTGACACAGTGTAATGAGCTGGCAGATATTGGGCTTTGGGGGGCAATCATGTCGCCATCTGACTTTACCATTTCCATTTTTTATCATCATGTTCACATCCTTTTAATTCTTGAGAATGAAAACAAACCCCAGGACCAAAATTCAAACCCAACTGGACGCATCCTACATCATAAGTTAATGACGGACTCACATCTTTGAGCAACACAACTGATGCAGAGCTAATGCCATTTTTAAAATTAAGCTTCAACAAGTGGGGAACGGATCTTATGATTGAACTGTAACAGCACAGCAAACAGGGCTATTAGCTCATTAGCAGAATCCCATTGAAGTCTTGAAGGTTTTCAGAATTCAACTTGAAAGAGTGTGGTCCCATAGTGAGCCAGTTTGGTATTCCAAGAGCGCATGCCCAAAATGTAGCCCCTCTAGGGTCATTCGGACACGCATGCGAGGTCTGCCTTATCAGCGCGACCAAACGTGTACTCCCATGCATGCATTATTCCAAATGACCTTGTTTTTTTTTTTGAATAGCGAACTGGTTCACTGATTGGGGAGACAGGTCCAGGTCGGAGGGGAACTTTTTGTGTCCTTCCAACCACGGCAGTTCAGCCATCAACCCCTCTGAGGTGCCTATGTACGTACCCCCTGACCCTGTTTCTGTTTGGATGTCCTGGGATGTGCGCTGGAGTCTTCCCTCACTTGCAGGGATGAGGTCAGCCCGTCGGGTTCAAAGGTCATGGTGGTGGGTGCTGATGGCTGCCTGCAAAGAGCAACAGAGTTGACTGTGAGAGAATAGCCGACCACCACAGAAGCTTTGATGCTGTTATGTATGTTGGGTTTAGATGCATAGCCGCGAGTGCCCAAAAAATCGGATAAAGGAGCTGGGCCTTGTAACAAAAGACTGTACTCGGAACTAAAGACCGAGCTGCTGGGAATTGCCATCATTTTTCAGCTGGCATTAGCAGAGGTAATCCGTCAAACAGTATACCACTGTTTGCAGCATTCAGCACCTGCGGATTTTCAGTGGGGACAAAAATGCATCCATCTGGCCACATTTGAAAAGACGCCACTGCCATTCAGCAATGCACTGGGCCAATTTCAGGAACAAAGGAAGTTATGCAACACCGCACAATCTGGGCTCTTTTTACTCGGCAGCAGGCCCGGCTGCAATACTCGGGCGTCAATGGAGGTTGCCTGTCAGATTAGAGTAGCCATCAGATAGTCATCCGCGTGGGTGTAGATGTCCAGTAAATGAACTTATGAATTTTTTGAAGAATTTTGAAAACGGAAGATCTTGAATATTGCATGGGAACTTGTCCCGCATATGCAAATTCCACCCGTCAGGAGTTGGCTAATAGCAAACTTGAAATTTTGCTCACAATCCCGGTGCATGCGTTAAGTTTGCCAAGAGTAAATGAATAAAGAAACCTTAAACAATGGAACGTTGTGCTCAGTCAGCTTGGAGTTTGAAGTTGTTGCCTGCTATGATTGCTATTCTCATTGACAAGGAAAGCTGAGCCAAAGAATAAAAAAAAACCAGAACAGCACAAAACAAGTAGACCACTAAAAAGTGCCTTACCGTCCTTAGAAAGGCAAATTGGAGTTGTAGGTCGCAGTACCTTAGACAAAAGTGACAATGCATCAAGCATCAACATAGAAAAGGGTCATTCCTTGAACCCGGTTACTGAACTCACTTTGACCTCTGCGTCCCACTGCTGTTGTCCCTCCTATCAAAGTCTCTGCCCTTGCGCGGGTTGGCCCTGTTGGGGAAGCTGGGAACGTAGCCGTTACCCGGGTAAGCGCCAGGGGGCTTGCGAACCTTCTGCCTGGCTCCCGGGCCCCGGCGCTGCTGTGCAAGTCTCTCCCGGTAGCAGAAAGGGCCGGACTCGGAACCAACTGCCGGGGAGTCATCTGATTCCAGTCCAGAAGACAGAGGCAAATTAGTCTTCTTTGGTTTGTCTGTGGAAAATGGCATGAGTTCTCATTGTGACTTCAGAATTAAGTCTCTGCAGTGGAGTGAGTGAAGTATTAAGATCGTTTCTGGATTCAAGATTGGATTTTGTGCTCAGAACGACAAACTTAATTTCACAACATAAACAGCAAATGCATCATTTCGGCCATTTATACTTTCAAAAAATCAGGCAGGAGTGAGGTATGTTGCAGATTGACTACCGGTCCTTGATTGACGACACTTGTAACTAGCACCACCCCTAGGGCAGATAATTACTCACAGTGGGGACTGTTGTTCATCTCTCCCCCTTGTCTTGGGTGCACTTTTGTTCCGAGCAGCTTGTCCAGTTCCTCATCATCGCAGTAGACATCGGGACTGTCAGGAAATACCGGCAAAATCACTGGCATCCTAGCAAAGCTCTTGCTCTGAGGATGATCCTCACGGCGCCTGGCCTGTCCCCCAACAGCTGCATGTACAGCAAAACAAAACACTGGTTAAAAAAAAAAAAGGGCGATGTGCCCTGTGACATTCCGCCTGGCAGTACGGGTACATACACCAGGCAAGACGGTCAACTGCAACTCCCCAGCCTTACAGTGACCATCGCATGAACCAACTAAATCCTAATTTCATTTTACGTATCTAACGATTTCTCCAGTAATTATTGTACAATCAGTTGGGTTTTGCATTTCCAATTAACACATTACTCCTGGTCACAAGAAGTTGATAACAAAAGATACAATAAGAAAGACGGACGGATGGATAGCTGTCCAGCATGAGGAGATGGGGGTAACGTGACCTCCTGCTGCCGGGGATTGTAAAAAGGTCACGTACCTGTATTCTTTGACTTTGGTTTCTGAACGGCACCTCTAGTTGGCAGGCTAGCGACAGCTGCAGTCGGCCTGGGGACCCCATTGGTACCGTGGAGGTACTTTTCTGATGACGAGCGAGCAAACGGCACTTGGGCTTGCTGGCCGGTTCCCTGCTGCTGCTGGCTGGCGTCCGACGGGAAGGGGGGCGCCAGGACAGGGTTTCCGAACTGACGAGACTTTGGCTGGGGAGCGTGATTTCCGGACTTGGACCTTTGGACTGGTATCGTGTCTACGTCAGTGCCATTGTCATCATCCATGCTGGGACCTAGAAGCCAGTGTCACATGAAAGGAAGAATGCGTCACAGAAGAGCTTGAGCAGACCGAACAGAAAATGCCACACACACATTAGCCACCTACCAGGTTAACGTAGTGGTTCTTTCCTCGCCTTTCACCTCTGCCGGCCAAACTCAATTCCAGGCTCCATCATCGTGCCGATTTGGTTTTCAGTGCTAACCCGATTCTGTGAGTTTCACCCAGAAAACTCCTCTGGGGTTTTCCTCCCCCCTCTTAAACTGTACCTACTTCTTAATGTCTCCTCTCGGCCGCCTTCTTCAGGCTCACAAGCTACAGTGCCCTCTTGAAGAACTCCTTGGTTTCACAACCAGAAATACCTCATAATTATATCCCCGCAGGGAGGAAACCTCCACCAATGCATGAATATGGGAGCTGTCAGAGGGAGACTTTTTGGAGGGGATGAGGGGCTAGAATGCCAGTCACTCTTCTTGTCTTTAAAGAATGTGCTACAGTCAGCTGAGAGGGTTAGGGGACCGTGGGTACGTGAAGGGAAGAAAGAATGCCTAAGCCCTCCATTACCATCTGAAGGCAAAA
Source organism: Acanthaster planci (assembly GCF_054643075.1). Taxonomy (NCBI): domain Eukaryota; kingdom Metazoa; phylum Echinodermata; class Asteroidea; order Valvatida; family Acanthasteridae; genus Acanthaster; species Acanthaster planci. The sequence continues at coordinate 15,443,761 of NC_141785.1, read as the reverse complement.
TAGAAGGCAGCTACAGCTTTTAATTTCAGGTTTTTTTTATTCTTCTGAGTGCTGGGCCGTTTCCGTTTTGAAAGCACAATTAAGTGCGAAGGAATCGAAGCGCATGAGAGAGATGTCGAAAGAAAGTGCCGTCTCCATACCCGGGAATACAGGTGCCTGCTGGGGTTTCTTTGGTCTGGTGGGGAAGTCTCGCGGTCGTGGCACCCGCTGCGGTGATGGCCTGATGGGGCTGTCACTCGGCTTGTCTCTCCTTGAGGGCAACGACCCCGGGCCGGCCGGTGAAGGGGTCATTGTGCGATTTTCGATACAATTGACCTGAGCAGGTTGACACAACAACAGAAAAGGACTGAGCCCACTTGAAATTACACTTGAGGATTAACCGCCTTTACTGTCCAAGGCATTCTTTGGGGACCTTCTAGAATCTGCTACATCCTGGGGCATGTTTCAGTGACCTGAACAATGAACACGTTTCAGCTTTGGTCATTGGTCAAGTGTTTTAGCAACTTGGTTATGCCTCTGTGACGTCATTGCTCTGACCAAACAAAAACCAAAGGTTGGACCTGGTTCAGCACTGGTTTAAATGGCAGAAAATAACCGACAAATTTTGTCACCCCTAAAATGAGTAAAATGTACATTTTAAAGTTTGTTGTCACATGTAGCAAATCAAAGAGAAATTTCTTCTAGAACGTAAGTGAAAAGAGAGAGCACCACTGGAGAGAAACAAGCCGAATATTGATGTCTTGCGCCTGGCTCTGTCAGATGACGTTATCGTTTCTGTTTCTTTGTTTTTGTGGGCCACCCAAGACATGTTCCTGGTTATTGCTTTGACGTCAAAAACATGCTTCTGGTTAGGGGGCGCCAAAACATGCCCTCGTAATTAATGAGACTTTGTGAGCCTGCTTGTTTCATGCAAATCTGAATCTCCCTCAGAAATCCATCACTGGTTCACTGACACCAGAGCCCACCCAGCGGACGGAGCGGCCCAGCATTGGGATCACTGATCAAGATCAAAGATCTGCATGAAACAAACAGGTCCTGCGAAGTCCAGTTCAGTCTAGAATCAAGCAAAGCAATGGGTGAGCTATTTGCAGTTTTTGAAGGGTTATTAAGGCTCATGAGGATGCCTCTTGAAAAGAGTCTGATTACATAAAAAAAATACTCTTCAGAAATAATCTCTCCACATTTCATTGCCTTTTCAGCCCCAAAGTCAAAGCCACACAAAGTATTTTCGTTCATATTAGTAACCACCCTGAGCATTTAGACTAAAAACCCTGAAGGTTTGCTGTCAGGAGATGATGGACAGAGCATACTGTCCGAAATTAACAGGTTCTCTTCAGAACTTGACAAGGTCGCAACACAGATTCACACGGCACTACTTTAAAACTGCTATGTCCGCCATGCAAACCTTCAACTTATATCTACTTAAGCCAACGACCACTGTTATCACAGTGAAAAGCCTGTAGAGGCTACCAATAGCCAACGGGTGAATGACTGTACTCCCAAGCTTGAACAGTTCCAGCCACCACACGATGCGACAGTGGCACATTTCAAAAGGGGCTGGCTCCCCCCTGGCTTCGAAATATCAACTAATGCTGCTGGTATTGAACTGGCTAAGTGCAGCCAGCAGGGTCCCACGGATTTGTGTGCCGGTTTCTCCATGTAGCGTTTGGCGCGGTTAGGGTAGAGAAAGGAGCAGGTACCTGGTGCATGGGTAGGGCGTCGGCGGGCAGGAGCTCCTCGCAGAATTCGCAGGGTAGCATCAGGGTGTCGTCTGTGTCGTAAGGAGGTGCGCTGTCTGACTGGACTACGGGACTGTACCTGGTGATCAGTGTATGAGGCAGTCAAGGGTACAGCGAGTTCTTCATAAAACCTTTGACTGGGGGGGGGTTCACTCAGATCACACCTAGTGCGATGGGTGTTTGGGTCTAAGAGTGGGCAACCTGGGGGGAAGGGCCCCACACCTTTGGGAGTGAGTTTCCATCCTATAAGGGGGCTTATTACCTTTGGAGGACAGGTCCCTGTGATAGGCATTTACTCGTTATGGAGGAGATCACATCCTTGGAAGGGATTCTAAGTGGGGGGGGGGGTGTTACAACCTTGCAGGGGTAAGAGGGGCTCACACCCTTGGAGTTCCAGCCCTAGAGAGGAGTTCACGTGTTTGGAACAAGCTCATATTTTTTGAGGGAGCTTGACCATTCAAGGCGGGTAACACCCTCCAAAGGGGATTAGATCCTTAAGGGCTGTTCGATTTGCAAGAGTTACACATATTCCAACTTTATAAACGGAATTCTCCGCAAACGACTTCAAACCCGCTTTGCTTCCCCATTCACCTTATTAATGTATTGGCCTTCTGATCTAAACTGGCCCTACATTTGTTTTGAGAATACCTAAGTTTGCTATGTAATTACATTTGTGTACTGGATGTGAACCTGCTACCACTGAAATGCCGGACTGGTACCAAACTTGCATGAAACAAAGTAATGCTTTGCCTCTGTACAGAACAGCTGCAGTACAGGTTGTGAGACATGCTCAATACGTATGACTGAATCTCACAAAATGAGTCTCCCGTAAAATTTCTCTGGCTTAGTTTTTCAGTCGCAACGGAAAGAATAAACGCTGCTCGTTCTGATGTGCCACTCTTGTAGACATGCCAATGAATGCGGACATTACACAAACGGAAAGTTAACGATTCCTCATGATTTCCCGGCGGAATTACTATTTTGGCCTTTTGATATTCCCAAACGGGTCTGGTAACTGTAGTCCCATTTTGTCGGGGTGTGTTGCGTCGCACAAGTCTCACTGAGTTATCTCAGTGCTTTCCCCTATCACAGAGTGACGTAATCGTTAACGTTGTTATCGTCCTCACAGGACAGTTCCTTACCCAGACGGGGCTGGTCCATAGCTCAGGTTGTTCAGCACTTCCGACGGTGGCAGCAGTTGGCTGGGTCCTCTTCGTCTACTATTATTGGCTTCTACTTTCTCCTCTCGCGGATGGCTTGTGAGGTCGGGCCGGCAACCAGACTGAGGGTAAAGAGTACGCTTGGTTACTTGTCGGTTAGATGAAATCGTAATAAGTATTTCTGTAATTATAAGACAGGCCTGTGTCGTTACCAAGTGCTTTTCCAGGTCAGGGGAAAAAACAGAAATGGTAGAATGGGAATCGGGCTTGAAAACCCAACAGTATGAGCCCTAGTCCTTCAGCAAATATCTGCATATTTCTTTCAAAAGGCCAGTCCATACTACATGAAAGTGAACGGAATTAAACATCACAAAACATTTGCAGCAAAACCTTTGCTCGAGATGAAATAAGTTCAACTCTAGCAAAGTTGCACGAGTTGCAGCTTAAATATTTAATCTGATGTCACAAATTTGTGTTATGTATGAACTGGCCTTTACCCATTGCCATCTGTGAGCCTGATCACTTGTATTTCACACTATTTAAGCAGAGCAGCCAACACTGCCTTGTTACTTCGGCCTGATTTCCACTACCTCGACTAATCAAAACCTCCTTATTAATTCTCTGGTACAGAATCAAGGACAAGTTTGTGCTATGTACCATGTGCTTAGCACTGAGTGGTGCCAAGTACTTATACTTTAGTTTACTTAAGGACTTTGAAAAGGACTTGACTGCAATACAGCGATAGGCATGCAAGCCTATCCATAGGTATCATGTACTAAGCACTGAGTGGTGCCAAGTACTTATACTTTAGTTTACTTAAGGACTTTGAAAAGGACTTGACTGCAATACTGTGATAGGCATGCAAGCCTATCCGTAGGTATCATGTACTAAGCACTGAGTGGTGCCAAGTACTTATACTTCAGTTTACTTAAGGACTTTGAAAAGGACTTGACCGCAATACAGCGATAGGCATGCAAGCCTATCCATAGGTATCATGTACTAAGCACTGAATGGTGCCAAGTACTTATACTTTAGTTTACTTAAGGACTTTGAAAAGGACTTGACTGCAATACTGTGATAGGCATGCAAGCCTATCCGTAGGTATCATGTACTAAGCACTGAGTGGTGCCAAGTACTTATACTTTAGTTTACTTAAGGACTTTGAAAAGGACTTGACTGCAATACTGTGATAGGCATGCAAGCCTCAGCAGAGTTAACTCATTTTGTTACGGGCATCAAATACGCATGAGTGAGTACTGAAGTGTGACGCCACTTTGAACCAGGAAATGCAGTGTAAATGAATGGAGTACATGAGCATGTTCCTTCATGCACTGGTTCTCTGACTACGGCCTTTCACACACATAACTGTGGAGGTAACGCATTTCCTTCGGTACTTCATACACTAGTCCATCAACCAGGATGAAACTCTATCACTGTGACGGCACTACACTCACACGCCGGCGGTAAGCCGGTGTGATCTACCTCTTAGACCAATATGGCAGCGTGACCTGCCAAAACAGGCACTTTGCTCAAGTTTAAGAACGCGTGCATGAATGTACTTGTCACTGCCGAAATGACATCTCAAATCAGTCTGTGGGCCTCGAGCGGGACCAAGAGAGGGTGCAATTTTCCTGGCCACGGAGGCTCCTTTGGTGGGAAATGCAATTCGCTGGCTCACAAACCACTACAGAATGTACGCACTGCGGCCGTGTTGCTACCAACAAAATGAACATTCCCCACCGACCTGGTTATTTTCAAACAACGAGGGGGTGCTTCTGCTCAAGCAGACTGCACTAGCAGCAGAAGGTGCATGGAGTGTTACCTGATGCTGTATGAGGGACTCTGCTGGTATAGGCTGCAGGCAGAATTCACATGGTAATGTAAGGTCACCCAGAGCTAAATGGAAGTGAGAGGAAGAAAGTCAGCGTAAAATATCAGATCGTTTTCTGGACAAGAAGGAATTCGGTCCATGCCTGATTCTCCAGAGAGGAGTTCTCACTATGGAAACAGCATCGTGCATGGGCTATTTTTGATTTTTTATTTACCTTTATTTTTAAGCCCCTAACTAGGTCCTACAGAATGGAAATAGATCTCGTTTTGCTCTCACTGACAGAAGTTGCCTGCTGACCGGGTACCCCTGAAATAATCATGGATGTGGCTCTTTTAGAGTCTGACAAATAACTTGGTTGATCAAAGTAAGCCACACTGAACAAGCCCCTAGAGAAACCCAGAGCTACGACTGTCTACTGTCAGAATGTATCCATGTATTTGTACCCAACAAAACCTAAGACCTTGCTCTAGCCACAAGATTTGGACAAAGTCTTCATGACTGGAAGGGGTTTTGATCTTTTACCCTCTGGACTTCATCTCTGGTTATGTCTACAAACTCAGCTTTCTAATCCCATGTTGGTGGTCTTCGAAGTCGATGATGTCTTCGTGAAATTCGACGTGGGAGGCACAAGGCACTAATTCAAGCAAGACCTGGAATCGCTTTGGTTTGACGCACCTGAGCTCTGCTCTTGGAAAGTGTTGATGTTTGGAACACCATACGAATTTTTTATCAAGTCCTGAATGGCGAGGTCGTCTTGGTAGTCGTCGTAAGGTGGAGCGAGGCTACTGTTTGTGGAGAGATCGGTGCCAAAGCTGGCATCGTAGGGAAGGTCTTGGGCTAGGTGCTGAGCCAAGAGCCGGTCTGCATCCACTTGGTGGGTGGCTGACTGAAGTAGGGCTCTCTCCTCTGATAAAGTACAAGTCATTGGATTTGATGGAATCAAGTGAAAAATTTTGCTGAGTAACACCTGCCACAGAATAATTATGTATGTGATATTCATTGCACCAATTTGTATTCTCTGACAGGCCACTAACTACACAATGCCAATGTCAGAGTGCTTGGGAGCATGTACCATTATAATGGTTAATGCATTCACTGCCATGTGAATATGTTAATAAATAATGGAATAAAAACACGATGAAGCAGGTTCAAAAACAGTTCATTTGAAAGCACACAGGGGCCTGGCAAGGGCCAAATGCAAGGGCAGGCTTCGGTAAATGAAGATCCCCATTTCCAGTGACCTGACTTCCCCAGATACTTTGCTGGGGAACTTCTAGATCCTCAAAAATCCTTAACTGCACATCAAATTGATGGCACGTTCTTTGCACTCTAAAAATGAAGTGCGCATTAAGCCCAATGTAAACAGTTGGCATGTCTCAAACTTTCCACCTCTCCTGAGCCTCTTTGCACATTCAAGATCAGGATTAGTTTGAGACAGACTGTCGCGATAGACAGCTTACCATTTTTCTCCCTACTTTTGGCTGGGTTCCTCAGCATTACGTTCTGGACTCTGTCTTGGTTCTTCCGATGTTTTCTGTCCCCCACTGGCCCGTCGGACACATTCCTCAGGACTTCTCTGGAGTCCGGCCAGCTCCGATCTCCCCCTACTTCTTGCCGAGGGAGGAACGGGGGGCCGGAAAGCTGCTCCCGCAGGCCCAGCGGCATCCTGTAGGGCTTGGCCGGTTGGAACAAGAGCTGGTTGTGGTGCCACAGGTCCCTGGTTGCCGTAGCGGATGGCCCGGGCTTGTTAGCCGGCTTGGCCTCGGGGTACTTGCAGTCGGTGGCCTCGTGTCGGGCCTTGTCGCGGAAGTAGACGTAGCGGGCACACTTGGGGCAAGGCTCAGTTCGGCTGCCGCAGAAGTCCTTGTGCTCAGCAAGGTTCTTGAAGTCCATCCCCATCTCGCAGTACTCACAAGTCACCTGCCGTTGGGGGCAATGCTCCGCCTAGAAAAAAGGAACAGTAGAATACTTACATGTACATAAGGCCCAGCAAGAGAACATCCCTCATGAATCTTTACACCTAACAAGCCAAGTAAATCAAGTGAATTCTACACTCGAGCCTTACAAAATGAAAAAACGTGAAACAACTGAAGTCACTCTGGGTTTACAAATTCCTAGATAAATTTACCCTCATTTCCTTGGCACTGTGGTATGTTGCTATTTCATTTTGCTTTTTATAATCTGTTAAGACACAATGTTTTACCGGAACAAGTTATTAACTTCTGAAGTCAAACCTTTCCTGTTTCAGTCATAAAACATATTCCTTAGTCAAGTTCTTTTTTTCAATAATCATGTTCTGAAAACACTCAGCCCAAAAAGCCTAGATGTTAATTTTGTTTTCATTTTTCTTGTTCACAATCTGAGCCTGGCTTCGTTGGACTTCGCAATCTCCGTCACATAAGGTACAAATGACCTTACTCGTGCAAGGATCCCACTAAATATTAAAAACACATCCACTGTGCTCACATCATGTTCTTCTTGTTTCCATTTCTCAACTACCTCGCCACATTTACAAGTCACCTGGGACAAAAACCAAACAGAAAGGTTACGTATGGCATGTCAACGTTGAAATGAAGGCATGAATAGATGTTGTCAGGAACTTACATTTTGTTTTGGGTAGAACAGTCACTACCTTTGCTTTGTTCGTGCTCTTTTCCCAAGAATTTACAAGGACACATAAATAGGTAGATGACCCGATCCCACACAGTGAGTTTAACAGTCACGTTTTCAGCAATTATGGTTTGATACCCATTAGAATGAGAAAGAAGAGCTTTAATTTTGACGGATCAGTCCAATTTTGTGTTCAGATAAAAATTTGGACGCAGAGAACGTGGGTGAAAAATAGTGAGGGTTCCTTCTGATTTTTGTCAGGTAGTGTTCTTTTTAAGGCCTTTAAATTCAGAAATCACTGTGGCAACTTATACCTCGTTTGTGAGTCCGGATCGCATACAAAGACGCCTCTGGTATCTAAACACGTACTTGTCAACATTCCCGGTTTTTTTTTCATTTACCTGGAAGCCATGTATTTCTGAACACAGCACGCCAAAGACTTTGTCTTGATCAGATATTGTGTTGCTATATGTGCATGTATCTCTAATACTTTGGGCACGTTTCAAGGAATTTTACTCGATTTGTCAAAGTCTGAGAGTGTAACCTAGAGGCACTTTCTTGTTCACTTACATTTGAAACATCAAGTCTCATACAAAGTTATTACGGCTTTGGAGTAAGAGAACACAATTCCTTGACAATTCTTCGATCTTAAACAGGATTTTAGCCAGCATTTGAAAACGTTGTGTCCACTTTTGGCTTGGAGAAGCACAGAGCATCCAAATTGGTATGGAGGTTTACTGTTTACATGTATTTGCATAACAACACAAGGAGTCTAAAATGGCTTACAGGAAGTCCAAAAGACACCTGGACACCCCTCTGGCTAAAACTTTGTCCTTAACCCTCTCAGATGAGTGAAAAAAATGTAGTAATATTGGAAGATTTAGGACTATCAGGACTCAAAACTTGACGAAACAAGGTATCATGTTTTGACTAAATTTGGAGAACTTAAGGTGCATGCTGTAACAACTCTGATTAGTCCTGAATCTTTAAAAACCTTACAAAATCCTTAAATCATTTTTAAACACACTCTTTTTTACATGTATTTATCCCTGGTCCCACCCACCTCAATGTGATATTCTTCATTGTGTTCACTCATTTCAGAGCGGGGAACCGGCTCTTCACATTTGCTGCATAGCACTATGTTACGGCTGCAGTGGTTCTGATGCATCAAGTAGTTCATCGATGGAATGTCCCGTTTGCTAACAGAGAAGGAAATCAGGATCGTAACACATAAAAAACAGACAAGACAGATGTGTGAAACTGACCCACATAGGACGATATCGTGTACACGTGCCATTTGCCAACACAAACAAAGCCACCATGACTTGTTTTTTGGGGGGTCTCCAAAGATGGCCGCAACGTCCTTGAGTGAAGCACAGTGCGCTATAACTTTTCATACTTTTTGAGCAGCCTCAGGCCATAACTACATCATTCATGGGTTTCATGGGAAAAAGGCACAAGAAATGATTACTTTATTTCAGGCTACCTGTATAAAACTCAATAGTCAGACTCTCAAGATTCCCTGAGATTCCAACATCCCAAGATTCCTGATAGGATTTCACCATGCACGTGAGCTAATTTGGGGCTTTCCAAGATGGCACGCAGTGACTTCAGTGCCATAATCTCAATGTGCTATCCACTCTGTATACAAAGATCAGCAGTGTGAGCTCATGTGGGTGGCATAGAGTGTACTTGTGTGGCATACTCATGCAAACTATGGAAAGACAGGGTTCTAGACGTTGGTTGCCATGGCAGCCAAACGGCAAGTACATTACAAACTTTCACCATAATCCTGAGGAAGTATTTACAACTGCACAGAAAAGGAAAATGGCCAAAAACGTATGAAATTCACCGATGCCTTGGCTGTTATTTAAAATCTGGTTAGCTTAAGTGCAAATGGTGAAGAGCATTTGCACAGCCAATTTTCAACATTATGTGCACAACCCCAAACTGAATCTGTACAAATTATGCACCAACCTGTTATGTCCTTCTGTGAAAGGATTACAATTGATCTTATAGGCAAATGTACAGACTGGTGGGGAATTTTTTCCCAAAGGCAGACCGTAATGTTTTCCACATATCTCAAAAAACTGTTAGATGTGTTTATCAACAAAATAATTCAATCCAATGTGGTCTCTATGAATGAACATGCACGTCACTGTTCTGAAGCTATTCAAAGGAAATATCCAATATATCTATTGTACAGCCTTGGACCACACCCTGTAGGCCTATTAGTAAGTACATGTATGATGCAATCAGGCAGACAACATTGTGGACATCAATAGGGAATTCCCACTGAGTGAAGCCACTAGACCTCACATAAGGTTATCAATGTCATCAACATGTGTAATATAACTAGAGTCGGGGTCAACCCCCACATTAGTTTTGGTCCTCCCACAAAAGGGAAAGTCACAGTCCTGCATTTTAGTTTCCACACCTTCACATACTCTTTCTCATGCCGTTGGCAAAACGGTGACTGTCACTGGCATTACGTAAAAAGAGGGAATGGCATCATGTAGAACCTCACGATATTTTGACCACAAAGTGCAAACACCTTGAAAGCTTTTAAACTTCAATACTTACTTCGCTAGGCCTAACTCAAAAGAAGGAAACAACTGGGTAAGAACCACTGCACACAGGGGAAAAATTGCAAGAGAAGGTGTTGATGTTTTCTTAACACTGCTGAAACTTTTTACCACTAGACTTGAATAAACTAGGCCTAATTCAATTACCGTTGGTACTCACCAGTTGCTACACAACTTGGTAGCTGGAGGATCTTGGTCATCGTGTTCGTTGTCCTTTGCCATCATGAACAAACTTTGATATTGAATGGCCTTTTCTGTCCTCCTTTTCTGCTATTAATTCTGTGAAAATCCACACAATCCAAGTTGCAACTATTCATAAAATCATTTAGCGGTGAAAGCACAGCGTTGGAGTGAACCTTGTTCATTGCATGTCTTTGTTGTGAGAACTGTACCAAGTTCAAACTCGTCGCCTACTTGCCAACATTCTCAAAAAATGCTCATACATAGGGCTATAGTAAAACTACACATAGGTCTACTACAGTGTATAAAATGTATCATGCAGCCGAGAGCTTAGTCATGCTAACGCAAACACACATTCCACTCTGGATTATGAAACTTGGAAGCTACCGTTCCAAGTAGCTTATTTCATCGCTGGGGAATTCCCGTGCCGTGCAATTATTTGACAACGCAGCATTTGCATTCCCGGCGGCTGTCTGAGCTCGCTATTTTTTACAACATAGCACGAGCAATGGCTAGCGCTTCCACCGCAGGAAATTCCCGATAAACCATAACCAATCTAGCAGGAAAAATGTAGATTTATCGCGTAGACAGGAAACGGTGACAGGAAGATGATTTGTTTTCTTACATAAAACCGAAAGTTTGCTTCATGGGTTCGCCCGTGTACTACCTCGACGATTATCGTAACAGAAAATGCGAAGTCGAGTTTACAACAGGCGCAGGCCTGACACTTCTGGTTCCAGGTCTTCTGTTTACAATTGGTATAGGAAAGTCAACGAATACAACACACACAGTCCAGGTACCAGATATAATATTTACCGGAATAAATTAGCAGAGGGCACTGTTTAATAACAACAGCGGGATTTCGCTTTTGTGCGAAACAACTGCCTTCTCCAGTGATGTAGATTTTGAAGAGGAAACTAGAGCGCGACCTAGTGGCCAGTCACATTTCCGGATTTTTAGATGTATCGCACGCGAGTAGGATTTACACTTGGTCATCGAACAAAAAAAAAATTTATTCAATGAAAGCTACAAAATTACTAGAGCACAGGTCAACAGCGCCCTTGAATAGGCGCGTCATCAGCCGCTCCACCGTTTGTATAACGGATTAGCACGGCACGGTATCCTTTAAAGGACATTAAAAAATTAATGCATGCATTAACGGAGTGCACTGGTATAGAATCGTGTTCATTCTCTTGTAAGAGTCAACTTATGCCACAAGTCCTGCCCAAAATGAACGAGAGGCGTTTTGCTTCGTCCAGTACGATACAGACTGTATTCAAACTGTAAATGAGGTTATTCGTGAAGTGAATGACTATGTTACATTTTAAAGATGGGAAACCAACAGCCTACAATCTTAAATCCAACCATGCATCTTCTAAAAATGTACTGTGCCCAAAATGTTTACTGTTGCATGTATGATTTCATCACAGCAGTGTCTTCCGTTGAAACATTTGTGGAGATTAAAATTCCGTCGAATAAAATATTATTTGACCTAAGTGCCACGGATCAGAGATGTTACGAAAGAAATAAACTATATTATGCTTCTCGGAGATGTCAGGGAATGAATCGCTGTTAGAACTATACATACGATGCAGGGCTCGATCACCAAACTTTAGATGGTGCGCCTTGAGTGGAAAGTTTTCATGTTAAAGTCTATATGCAGGGTATAGATTGCTTAGCCTCATGATGTGTGTCCAACAATTTGTTCACCTCGAACCAACCCTCCTCCAATCCCGCAAAATGAGAACCATGGAGTTAACAAGGGAAGCCCTTCTGTCGTTCAGATCCTCAGAGTCAAAAGACACACATACACTCAAAACTGGAATAAAAAGTAACAATCTCCAACGAAACTAAATAGAAAATTATTTTATCGTGTTAAGATTAGTTTATTCAGTTTGTAAAAAAATCAGCCAAATCTGCAAATGCACAAAAAGCTAAGTCTATAGGCCTATGTCAAAAACTTAAAATAAGAAGTTTTCATTGCACATTAGTTAATGTAAACAGTCATCTGTATAAAACTCCTAGTTAGTTTTGTCCAGCTTGTCGCAGTAGTAGTGGCTTATACTTGTACTCTTGGGCATTGTGACTGAGGGCAGGCCCCCCCCCCCCAAAAAAAGGAAAAAATGAGGGAAATGAAAGAAAAGGAAGAAAGGGAATGAAAATTGTAAAATGCTTCAAAATGCCATCGGTGGTTTGTCTGTGGGCGGCAAATAAGTGCTTTTGCCCCTCCCCGCCAAAAAAAATTCCGACGATGCACATGCTTGTACTCGCACCTCCCCCCTTCTACACTTGGGGGAAACCTATTCAGTGACTGCATTACATAAGAGTGCAGCCATTCTTTTGCTTTCGTGTAGTTTAGAAAATTCGTAAATGCTGCAGTTTCGTTCATGATTCTTTACACTGTTCCTCTTGGTTTTGCCACCAATAACCTAAACTCTTTAACTGCATCTAAAATGCTTTTCAGAGAGAGGGGAAAACTTTGTATGTAAGGTTGACGTATGGTACTCGACCTCGACAACATACTCGGCCAGGTGTAACACTCATATACTTGTTCTCAATTTCTTTAGATCAATTCTGGTGTTCATGGAGATGTGTTTGCCTAAAGCATTTTCGGGTCTGCAGATAGGCGGGAGTTAAGTGGTAGAATCTTATAAGCACGACGCAGGACAAAATCCAACCCCCCCAATTGACCCAACTCCCATTTCGACGGAAAAACGCACTCTTGGCCCGCGCTTGGCGGATCGGGTGGGGGTTGTGAGCTACACTTGCAAGTCCCCTCGCTAATCGTATGAAAGTGACTTCGTCACAAAGGCGGACGCGCCACGATTTGCAGGCTCCCATTGGACAATCGCTGAAGTTGCGCGTCAACTTCCGGTTCCACGGTTCCATGTAAACGGCGATCAATGCATGTAACCCTGTGTACAGTGCATGTGCAGTGGGCGTGGTTTAAAATGAAGTGACGTCACACTTACGAACCAGATACAGACGACTTCTATCTGAAACACAGATTAGGCATTCCCGGTCGATCAACTACACGGCAGAAAAAGGAAGATCGAAACCTTTCACACCCACAACCTGTACACTGACGGCTTGTATCGGGTTCGTTGCAGCCTCGGCTAGGTGAGAACTTGTATATAGAAAACAAACAGTTTCTGTGACATTTCCATACCTCTTAATCCATCCCCTTGCTTTAATCCCATACACATCTACTCTCATCCACAGTACTAAGTATTCTAACCATTTTCTACCCTACCAACCTACCCCTCGCGGCCCATCTAGCTTGGGGGTGGCGGTATTTTTTAGTTTAGAAACGAAGGTCCAAACTAATTCTTTTTTTCGTGAAAGAAATTCACCCAAGAATGCGGTAGTAGGCCTACCGTTATGAAAGTGTAAGTGCTTTCAATTCCTAAACTGGCCACATATCTCAAGGGCCATGCAGCACCCCGCTGAATATGCTTACACAAATACGTATTCACATGATAATAATCCACGGTACAATAGATTTAAATCATAACAGTGCCAGTTTTTGTTTACATGTGCGCTTTCCTACGGGGGCTTGGTGAATCTAGTCCCATTACTCTGCCATAGGAAGGCGCACATGTAAACAAAGAGTGACGTCATTATGCTGTAGTTCTATTCTATTTGTCGATACATCGAGCCTCTATCTGGATAATCCTCCCGGCAATAAACGAATAAAGCTAGAATACGAATACAGCAAGGCACTGATTGGTTAGTCTCCTCGGCCTAGTTCAGCTTCACAACAGCGCCTGATTGAAAATGATCTTAGTTTGCAGTGTCCCCGATTCTAAACGAATCGTCGTGGCTTTGACAAACTAGGGCCTATAGCATGTACTTACATCTCCATCCCAAGTGAATTCGGGCGATTCACTGTAGTGCGCCTCCTAGAGTTTGCAACGCGTTGACCAATCACAATGCGTGAAATCTGTCCAACCTTTCCAAACGCGCATTGGGTCGACAGATTTCGCGCACTTTGATTGGTCAACGCGTTGCAAACTCTCGTGGGCGCACTATTGTGAAACGCCTGTATTGCAAACGGTACGAGGGTCGCCCTATATATCTGCACAATACATGTACAACCCAAACTGTTTATGGCGTCACTATGTTCACTTTTTCCACATTGCATCGACTGTCGAGGACCTTATGTTTTCACGATCTCGTGATTTGATCAATCTGTTGATAAAAGAACACAGCTTTAAAGTCTAGAAAGAAGACGTTGCCCGGCAACTCTTTACATGCAGGGTGTTCCTTGTGGTAGCAACAAGCGCGGAGTCCACTCAGAATTAAACATCCGCTGCAGAAGGTCTTCCATGGAAGACTCATGTACACACATAATACAGAGACCTTGTCAATGTGTTACTGGCATTTTGGAACAGCTATTCAACATCAATTTTGATCTCTCGAACTGTAGAAAATAATTATGACGATCTCGCATCGTTGGAATACAAAACTTAATTGCTGGTTATTATAAAGCTTTATTTCTACTATATAGCACCAAATATCAACAGATGGAACCACGTGCATCTTCCCATTTGATCGACTGATAATTCCACTCCATTCAACACACTGTCTGTTTACAGGAATACAGACACACCTTGTGGAAGGACATTTCAAAGAGTTTAACGTGCGATTTCCGTCATGCTTTTCGTTTTTTTTTTCTCATAGGAAAATCGGGAAATCTTTGGAAAACCCTCCATTGTTCAGTCTGTTAAAAAATCTGGTCTTTCGAAAAAGTACTGACGAATATTGATAATGGTAGCCATATTTACAATTTGCAAAGTAAAAAAATGGCAAAACATTATAGAAAAGTAATACTCAATGGTATAGGCAGAGTACAAGGAGATTTAACTTTGGGCAGTTTCTTTTTTTCACGAAGATTAACGTCATGCCTTAACATCGGTTAATCTTCGGCTCAGTCGAGAAACCTTGGCGGGTCGACGGAAGGCAAAATGAGCGGGGGCGTTTCCTCGCCTATTTACATGGAAATAAGATATGCGACATTTAGAAAATAGACACTGTTTGAAAAGTTAGTACCGTGCCTCTTTATGCCTCCCGTTCTCCCGTTACAAAGCCTTCCACGCTCCAAAAGCGCATTGCAAATTTTATGAGGTAAAATCCTGCAGTTTACTTGAGCGCCTTCAATAATGCTACATGTAGTTTCGCTGGTCCCCACAGCCTAACGGGCTGCTGTGATGGAATGGGATGATTGCTTTCATCAAATTCTGTAGAGAAGTACGGGCATTGCAAAGCATCTTGTATTCTTAGCAGCACGTAGGCCTACACATTAAATTATTTTCTTCAGTACACGGAAGTGTCGACTCGTGGTTTTGTTCAAACACAGTTCTGTACAATGCGGGCACAAAGAAATGACATCACCCATCCTGAAAAAATCAGTCCTTAGCTGTGTCCGAATAGGCCTATGTACAGATGACGTAAATCTTTATTTACGTGCGCACTTTTCTATGGAGCAAGTGGGGTACCTGGTCCACTGTGCTCCATAGGAAAGTACACAAGCACGTAAACGAAGTGTGGCGTCATCAGCACAGAGGCCGGCTTGCACGCGCGTAGTGGCCGTAACTCCCGTAGAGCGGTGTACATTTTCAAGCCTCAGACAAGCGACTCCGACACGGCCTATCACAGAGCTCTGTTGCAGGATGACGGGGAGGAACGAATAGTGCAAAACGTGCATTAGATAGAGTATATGGCACATGGCTTGCCCATGCAAGCACAGCCATGACACTTTGACTTGTATCATTTTTCCCATGCTTAGCTATCTATCCATGATAAAGGCCTCGTCACTCTTGTTATTATTGTCCCTTCTGATGAAGTCGTTGTAGACCACTCGTCGAAACAGCACGACATTGACGGTGACAATCGCCACGTTGCACATCGGTGTGGCGATGGCCAAGATGGTGGCCATGTCGTAGGCCACGGAACAGTAGCCCGAGTACACCATCGGGATCAGACGGAAGACGACAAAGGTGGCCAGGTTGACGATCTTGACGACGCGGAAGAGGAGCGACTGCCTGGCGACTCCATGCATCAGGAGAAGCTGGCGGAGGTGTAAGAACACCGCATTGACCTCGCAGAAAAGCGCGAAGAGCACCACGCCCATGCCTTGCTGATATCGCTGTACTAACGTCAGCAGAAACGAGCCCTGAAAATTGATGAAATTGATGGAGAAACTAACGGATTATAGACATCTCTACTCATCAGGCTTGTCGAATGCATCTAAAAAAAAAACCAGTACTTATGGGCATCACGGACTGACTGAACGGATGAACTGAGCTTGATTAATTCTCCCCATAATTAAATTGTTTAAAATGGTGCTTCGGCTCTGTGGCAAAAGGAACTCCGGGCAAAGTTTAAATTTTGGACAACAAAATCTGTAGCTCTGAAGACTTTAATTACTGAGATCGGTATCTGTTGAAGTGATCCACTGATCCATGCCACTGGCTAGTATTCTTGCACTGTAATCAAAATTTGGCAAAAATATCTTCACAATACGGGCGTTTCACAATAGTGCGCCTACAACAGTTTGCAACTCGTGGTCCAATCACAATGCGCGAAATCTGTCGACCCAATGCGCGTTTGGAAGCGGTCGACAAATTTCGCGCGTTGTGATTGGCCAATGTGTTTTAAACTCTTGGAGGCGCACCACTGTGAATGGCCCGTATTGATTTTCAACAAATGAGCTATACGATGTCAATCATGTCATCAAGATTATCCTTTGATGGTCCACCGACGGTATCGACGACCGTTCTATGGTTACCAAAAGGCAACTACGGCTAAAATTGTGGGTTTCACCAACAACTTTGCTTTACGTTTCTTACCGTGAGATGGTGTCCTAATAACGGCCATATTGCAGAGAATTTGTTGTAGGAAACCAGGTCGTATAAGTCATACATGTAGTAACCTGTGGGGAGCAACGAAGGCAAGAGGTTACACATGGAGATATTAGAAGAGTCGTCGGGTATTAGTTGCATGAAGTATGTAATTATTTCCAGCATTAATGTCTATTACCACAGCTGTCGGTGTCTTTCTCCACGCTGCATCCTTCCCATTCCTAACATGCCGCACTACATGTACATGGCTAAAAGTGCCGCCATGGCGCCACGGTTGGTGAGCACGGCAGAATTGTCGTTCCATTTTGGACGCTCCAATGCGTTTGCCACAGATGATACATGTAATGGTCTCAGTGAATGACACGTGATATTTTCCCCAATCAACATAATCACTGTAGTGAACTTTCCACAAAAGGTTCCCCGTTTCATGCGCATGTTTTTGAATATGAAGAAATTCATTTAATTTAGGTTCGATTTTTTTTAAAATGATCACTACTACGACTGGTTATTAAGATTCTCAAATTGCACAAATTTTCCGTTGGTCATTTTGACATGGTGATGAACAGCCCTCTCGTTTCTTACCCACGAGGACAGCGAACGTAATTTCGTTGAGACGCGTGCAGTAATACACCATGTTACTCCAAAGCTCCGGGTACCAGTAAAAACTGAAGACAAATGAAAACAAATCGTAATAGATATCAAAGGTGTGGTCAGCACAAAGGCACAACTGTGCAAGCATGCAACTTCACTGACATAATTTGCACAGCCGGTGAGATGTGTTGTTCACGTGTATACGCTTGTCTATGCTTGGAACTATAATTCTTAACAACAAAACAACTTTCTTTGCATATCGAGGGCTTAACAAATACGAGCTGGATAAGTTATACATTATAATAACACGTTTTTTCTTCGAACAAAACAAGTGTGTCTGCTGTGATTCTTGATGTGCAAAGCGAACTATAACCACACAATTGTTAACATTTTTGTGGTAAAAGCGGAAAACAATTCGGCTGCAGTAATTAGGTTATTCAACAAAATGAACGTCCTACATGCACAAACAATGCATGTACATGTACATCTAGGTTGGAAATTTACTCATTGTCGAAAATCATACGGAAGGTGCAACCTGTGACATTACATGCAGGCCAACAGCCACGGACTATTCCACATTCGTCCACTAAACCTGTCGTATACGGGAAATGACATATTGACACCAACCACCTTCTTTTCCCGACATGTAACATACACATTTGATGATTACAATAAAATTCTTAGCGGGAAGGTGGTTTTTCTTTTGCCCTGTGGATCTGGTCCATGGAACAGAAAGCCACGTGACCGGAAAACGCTCATTTTTGGTAAACATAGATTTTATTTCCAAGGGCCATAAATACGTGTTACTTCAGTACACTATTTTTACGACGATTCAGTCTACAAATCATGACAGAGTAACATATACCTCGTGTATAGATAACCGTGTCATCTACAGATGGTAATAAAATAGACTACTAAAGTTACTGTATGAAAGTTTGGAATGATTCATTGTTCGTTTTATCTTCTGGAACTAGTACACTGTGTAATTTTATCTGCTTGTGACGTAAGATCCCGTGATTTTACGGTACATTAGCATTTTTCGGGGGCTGCAAGCTAGGTACAATATCTTCTATAAAAGTTCCCTTTTATTCAAAACGTTCAGCCAAGAGAATGTTTCGGATTATTCGTGAACCAGGTGAAGCCAAACATTAGACGAAGCCGAGACTAGGGGTAAAAAGGCTACAACACGAGCAAAGTTCTTAACCCGTGTCCTGATATGGCCTTGCGTTATGGACCTGTTGATCAGTGTTCCATTATATGCAAAGCGCAATGAGCCGTTACACATATGGGTCGATAGAAAAGAGGATGATGGACAACAGTTGCTTATTGCTAACAATGTCTCTGTGCGGAGTGGGCCCATCGCGATCTTTCACCTTTATTTAGTAGTACAATTGATCTGTTTGCGTTCAGCATTGTTAGGGCTGACCATTATCACTTAATAGCCAGACCAGCACCTTCACCCGCGTCTGGTGGTTAAAGAAACAGGATAAATTCCTGGATGTCGGGTAGATTTAACCGTATCTCGTAAGGTTTGTGATCATACAACCGGTCATGGGTTTGCAAACACCCCCATAGACGCATTTCGTTCACATGAGCTACCTCATGTTTTGACTGAGCAAACACGTCTTTGGCCCGAATGACCTTAGTCAATCTGCATCCATGGAGCATGAATGCAGTCGACCGAAGACAACCAAAACATTTCATTCACAATCCTGTTCCCATGGACACTGATGCCGTGGATCAACACTCCTTAAGTATAGGAGGTCCACAATACATAGTTCTATTGTCTGTTATGTATCACCAGTCATGGGCTATATGCAACCATCATGAGTGGATCGTGGACGAGAGATGTCACACAACAAAATGTCGCCTCACCCCTCAGATAGGCCAAAATGAGCGTCACCCAAACAATTCCTCTTGTTCATGACCCCCAAAACAGCCCCCAGAATATTGGGTTTAGTTTCGCCCTTGTGTGCAGCACAAGGTACTTGGGTGAAGAAAGTTAGCGCTGAAGTGTATGCGGTGTCCAATATTCCCTGATGAAGAAATTCTACATAAGATTTGACCATAGAAGGCTAGATAGAGCCAGAAAGACCCGCGTCCCGAACCGTCACATGATGACATTGGCAGGGATTTATGTGTTTGGTAAAAACCCTTCCTCCACGGTAAAACAAGTAACGCAAACAAGTTTACAAACTTTATAAAGTTATTTTTGTATTGTCTGTTGAAGTCCCCCCCTTATGAGTTTATTATTAGTGCAGTGGACCGTTTCTGTCTATACGTTAACACAAATAAACGTAGAATCAGCACTCGGTTGGCATAAATTATATACAGATCGGCAGAAATGTGTGCATATCATTGGGCGTCCCCAGCCTCAGGCGAAAGAATGAAAGAAGATACACAGTTTGTCATGATGACTCATGTACTTCACGTAACCCTTACACTGCAATAAATCATGCACATGAACAACATATAAATGTAGACCTATGATCATATGGACGATGAGTATGGCAGCAGAATTAGAACTACGGCCGATCTACGAGGTTGTAAGTTAGCGTATAGCCTACTTAGGTACACGCCTTGTTTAGTTTGCGTGTAAGCATGGCACCACTCAGAGCACTACTCACTACTCGTTTGACTCCATGTACCTGACTTTCGCTTGATACATTTAAGGTAGGATTGAATAACAGGGTTACGCATTATGTCTAGTTTCGGGGTGGGGGGGGGGGCTATAGTCCGTCACAAGCCTCCATCATGCACCTGCAGCAAAACATCACACAGAAGAGCTTGTTTGCAGTATTCGAAAGAAGCAACATGGAGCAGTGATTGATGGTAATATCGGCAATGAGTTTGTTAAAAGGGGGCTCAATGCAGAGTCAAACATAAAAGATTTGAGAATTTCAAAACAATAATTAAAAACCAAAGAAAAAGCCCAACGAGGGAATTTGTGATATTTATTAATACGTCAATGGCAAAGTTTGCAAGATTTAGCTGCACACGGTGTTTGGCCAGACATATGGAGGAAGAAATATAGAGGGCGGGCGGTGGCCTACATTTTAACGTGAGAAAAGGAACTGGTAAATGATAGAGCAAGGAAAAGATACCCATGCAAGGAAGGTAAATGGAACTAAACTAATATTTTGATGGTTCCACCATGGAGCAAGCAGACATCCACTGAGCATGCACTGTGCTGAGGCAGCGTGTGCAATCGGACGCAGCCAAGACAACGCGCTTACCAGCTGGAGACGAGGACAGACAAAACGAACGAATTCAACAGCGACGTGGCCGCGTTTCTCCATTTGTGCTTGTCCGTTGCCGAGTATTTCCCGCATGGCCCGTACCGCATGGGCAGCCGGTCGAGCAGCCGGTTGAAGGACTGGAACGCCAGGGCTGAGCCGGCGACAATGGAGAGCAACAGGAGTGTCATGTCCTGCTCCTGGAGTCGAGTACGTGCGGACCCACCACATGTATACGTACGTGCACGAGATGAACGGGGAAGACGCCGTCTCCCCGAAACTGAACAAGTTGACGGGATCGACTAGCAGCACTGCGGAAACAGGGTCTGTTTGCGTCCTTCCTCCATGGCCTGAGTCAGAACTGTGGCCGCCCCTGTTTCAAATATCACACTGTCAATGATCTGAAGAATAGAAGTTTCCAGGATGGTCACGACACACTGCGACGGAAGATTCCTAAAATCTGTAACAATTCAACTTGCAGTACCAAGTACTGTAGGCAATTATGCACGTACATCAGGCGCCGCGTGCTCTACTAGTCTTGGTTACAAGACGTCAGTAGTCCAGGGATAAGACAATACGAACTTGCTTTTTTGAGTTCACTGTGCGAAACATAAGGCCAGGCACACTGCATAAAAGGCATTGCCTGCGCTTGACGAGGTCGCTACAAAATGGCCACCAAGGTTGCTACCGATGGTGCGCACTTGACGTCCATTCACCCAAACGGATTGTATTTTTTATGTCTCCCTGCGTGAACCAAGTAATTAGTAACGTCTTGTAAGTGAGACTACGTGCCCGCTTGTGTTGACTCACGTCTTCTTTGGTTACTCTCAGAGGTTGACTTGCTCAGCCACACATTTGAGCATTGAGGTATAAATGTCTACGGCCAGCAAACAACTTGGTCTGCACCAAACAGCTAGTCGCTAACCGGTGGCTTCTACAGAAGTCCACGTATTATAATCAGCAGTAGCCAAGTCAGTCGGACACGGTCACTCAGGGATCAAATGATCGACATCAAACCTACGATAAAATAATGTCAATAGCCGTGGGCATCAGCGTCAAGTGATTTATGCTGGTCGCGGGGCGCGGGCGCGCGGGGGGTTAGGTAGCCTAAGATGGAGTGTAGAGGATACTAAACTTGTACCAGTCGTCAACTACAAAGGGCATTGGTGCCGGAATGCACATTCACCTACAAACCTGGAACTTTGATTTGCTTTTATCAGTATCATCAATTACATGTTGGCTATTCGATCCAAACAAATTTAGATTGCAGTCTTATCGTTTTGGATTAAATGCAAAACTTTCTCGACAAATTATTTCACATTAAAGGCGCCCTTCCATATGCCAGTCAACACTTACGCCAAGCGTTGCGTATAAAATATATACACGCACATGTATCATCCGTCTAATCGTTCCCAGGGCGATTTTGATGGCCGAACGCAACGCACACATAATTTCATGTTATGTTAATGGTCACTGTCTGTGTCCGTGAAAGTGAAACGCACTGACGGAACGCATCGTGTACGCAACGCACCCCCAAAACGTACATAATTATGGAGAGGTGCTTAAACACGTTCATGGCGTTGCACTTGTCTAGACCATTTTATGGAAACTTATACCCAAATACAAACCAGGAAGCATTCAGGTTCTGTCGAAAGCAGTTGGCAGTTTCAAAAGCAACGATCGAAAGTGAAGAATACAGGTGTCTCCCCGTTCAGCCATTTTGGCCAGCGGTAAGATTCATAAGTCACGTACAGAGCGAGTTTTGTGAAGTTCTATAAAAAATAATCAGTTGTGAATTAAAGGACGCGACATTTGGGGCTATGACGGTAAGTTATTGTCGTTTCGCAACCGTGAGACAAGAATTGTAAAATGGAGAAATCGGAACCTCTCAAATTAACAAGCTCAGTTTATTTGACATTCTCTCGATTCCAGAGCCGGCTGAGTGTAATAAAATGTTCAACCCATGCAACCCATGGCTGGTCTACGAGCGAGCTTCTTATAATTCCAAATGACTTTCAGTTGATATTCAGATTAGTTATAGTGCCCGTATATATTTATGAATATCAATAATTCTGTGGTTCGATTTACAATTATTATGTTCTTGACCTTAAATACGGATTCTCCTGGTAAGCTGATAAATTTCCGGAAAGCCATCTTGAACTATAACATAAAGATGGCTCTCCGGAAAGTTATTAGTAAGTTTGTTTATCATATTTATGCTAATACGTGGATTCATTCTACGGTGATGGGAGAGCGCGGGACTTTCGTGGAGATGTGCCACATATAGAACAGGTAGCGGGAAGACCTGTCCAGCTTACCATTATTATGGGCGTCACCAGGTTCCTTTTGGGGGGGGGGGCAAGCACTCATCACCGTTGACGATCGAACCGTGGAAGCCGGTCATTCGCAAGGCTTTTTGGGATTTTACCCCCCTCGGTTCTGTCGCTTTTTCTTTCTTTTCGTTCCTTTTTATTTTTAATATTTTTCCGTTGAGGTGGAAGCTTTGGGAACGCCTATTGCTCCACGCCCATGGACCCAACCACACCTCAACCCATCTAGGCGACATTTCGCTGCCATTGGGAGACCTGGGCCCGTTTCAAACGTCCTGTTTCTGCCGTGTTGAATACAGTTCAACTTGATTTTTGTTATTGGGTATGGCATAAGCACGACGTTTGAAAGCAATACGGGCGATTCACAATAGTGCGCCTCCAAGAGTTTGCAACGCGTTGGCCAATGCACAATACGTGAAATCTGTCGATCCTTTCCAAACGCGTATTGGGTCGACAGATTTCGTTCATCGTGTTTGGCCAACACGTTGCAAACCTAGTGGAGGCGCTCTGTTAGTTTAGTTTAGTTTAGTTTTGTTTTGTTTTTATTTCTCACTCTTGTGGCCAGAGGCCAAATTACGGTGAAAAGCACACACGATTTGAAGTAAAATTACAACATTACTAATCATTACAAAAACAAAATTCATCGACAAAAGTAACCATTATGATAACAATCATACTGCAATACGTGAACAACCGAGCTATTAAAACTGAGGAAATATGAGAACTGCTCTATTGTGAAACGCTCGTTCTTGGTTCAGCAATTATAAATTTCGGAACGGCAGAGGAGATTGGCTCGATTTAGTACGGCAGAACACGGTGTGGTTTCAAACGTCGTGCTAATGCCGTGTCGAATACAATTTCTATTCGAAGTTGGTCCTAAACTTCGGTGATATTATTAGGAATGCGCATGCTCACAACGTGCAGTAGAGTTGAGGAATAATCATCGACAACGCATCAACAAATAATGGCGAGTAAAATGGAAATTTCTCGAAATGCAAGGGGCAGGCACGGTGCTCGGGGAAGAATGGGGTTTAGTTTTGCAGTTTCTCTTTCAAATTCCTGCTTGATGTGAGATAAGATGAACTCAATGTGACCTTTGAACTAAAAATCATCTCCGAACGTCGGAACAAGACTCCCAAGTTCACCTGGGAGATATTTCATTGAGATTTCACTGTAAGATCACCGGGAACCATAACATCGAGCCTTGAAAATAAAAAGGCCTCGATATTTGTCGAGAAATAGAGTACCAGTAGTGCTCGCCAAAGCTAAATACGTCTTCCGACTCAGGCCGAAAGATAGCAAAATCACGTTTCATGTTGTGCTGATCCGCCATGTTGGATTTATTTAAATTCGACTGGGCTTTATGAATTAAGTTCGACGTTTAAAACCACTGCCGTGCTTATGCCATGCTAGCGTCGCGCTCAATTCAATTGAATTCGATATGGCAAAAGCACGACGTTTGAAACTTTATTTGAAAGTTTAAAAATAATCACCGACACCTTGAGGCCATAGGATGTCCATGGTAAACTTTGAGTATCACAAGTTAGTTACTGAACATTTTACGGACAACTTTCCGTCGTTTCAGCGGCCAATCTGCGAGATGCACATCACCGTTGTAGCTTGCTGTCTCACGTACACGTGTAATTAAAACAAAAAAGTTAGTTTCAGCTCCGTGGGATGAAATATCAGCATCACTACCAATTTCTCCCGCAAACACTGACACAACAAACCCTCATCCAATTTGGACATGATAGTTGTTTCCGATTACCAGAGTTGGATTCCAACCCAATTTCCTCTTATTTATTGAATGTCCTGTAAAGGACACCGTACTCACGTCAGAATAAAGGACGGCTGGTTTACAACTAACTACATGTAGGCCTACAATTTTGTACAAACTTATTCAACGCGCGCCGCGCCGGTCCCGGATTGCGGAAGTCAAAGAGATTTTGTTAACTAGCTAGCAACACGTAGTGCTAGTGTGCCGTTGATCGGTCTTCAAATTATGGGGAAATAGATGATCTCCCGAAGGTTGAACAAAATAGCTCCTTTTCTACGTTTGGACCTCATGAAGTAGCACCAACAGGTCTGACATGGCGTTGATCACGGAAAAAGTGAGGCTAAAGGAGTCGGACGATCGTGTGCGACACTGGAAGCGATGGGGACCGTACCTCTCGGAGCGGCAGTGGGGGACCGTCAGGGAGGACTACTCGGCTGACGGAAGCTGGTTGGTAACAAGTGTCATTTGTGTTTAAAATGTTGGGTACGATCAGTCGGTCTTGATTTTCGCTACCAACCAAATTTCCGGCTGTGGGAGATTCTTCTTAAAGGAAAGTCGAAGTTTTTTATGCAGGGTTGTCAGCCCTCGGTATGTACCAACGTCATTTTGTCTATACCATGATTTTGGAAACTAGTTTTTTTTGTCAGGTGTTTGTGATGATGGGTGAATCAGACGTGTGCTTTATCATAAAACCCCCAGAATTGTGGGGTCCGACGTCCCCCCCCCCCGCTCTGAGCGGGACAGACGTCGGACCCCACAGTTCTGAGGGTGTGCCTCATAAATTTGGAGGTCAAGAAATTTATCCAAATGGAAATGTATGACTCAGTAGTTGGACTGTTTCCACCTCTTATTAAAAAAAACAACCAAGATCATTTGCGCAGTACTGTGTAAGAAAACGCTTGGCAAGTGCTGAGTCAGCATGAATTGGCATTATTTTAAGAGAGCACCCACCAAGCCCTTCTGTCATGCTAGTATTTGTTTCGGTCAGTCCTGAAGTTGCATGGACTTTAGTCTTCTTTTATTTTTTTATCAGAAATGTTAATAATTAAAAGTGACAAACATGTAGACAGTTTCTGAGCCATTAAAAAAGTGAACAACTCTAAATGTGTCAGGATTGTGTTACAAAGAAAGACTAAAGGAGACAGGGTAAAATTGGGTTGGTGTGGGTACAGGCTTGGGTTG
The DNA here is from genome assembly GCF_054643075.1 of Acanthaster planci. Taxonomy (NCBI): domain Eukaryota; kingdom Metazoa; phylum Echinodermata; class Asteroidea; order Valvatida; family Acanthasteridae; genus Acanthaster; species Acanthaster planci. The sequence continues at coordinate 15,417,677 of NC_141785.1, read as the reverse complement.
TGGTGGGTGGGCACGAGGGCTCAGAGGTCAGGGGTCAGAGGATGACCCCTGAGGAAAGCTTTTGATGAATATTAAAGTTTGCAGAGCAGGTTTGTTTCCTGAGTGTGAATGCATGTACTGCTCTTAAACTGTAATTTTGGAGGAGGCAAAGTTCAGTGACGTACTGTGTTCATAATTGTAAGTGTAGGTTTTGTTCCCAGTTGGAGTGACATTTATGTATATTGTAAAGTAATCAAAAAGAAGGGTGTTCCACAAGGGCTTTCGCAAATCAGCCCACTTTGCTAAAATTGTATGCCATACTGCTAAAATTTGTACATTACTTGCTTCCAATAACAACTTCCCAGCTGTTTGCTCAAGATAGATCGTATGGGTAAAGAAATCTACATGTACTTAATGTAAAATGTACATTTTGTACATAGAAATAATAGTCCTCTTTGAAATTGTGTGATTTGAAGGTTCCTTGTGATGTAAAGATTGCAAAGATTTTACACAGAAAGAACAATGTTGACTTGACAGGCAAACTCAACTTTGATTCCAAACTGAGTTGAATGTTTTGTGCGTGTCATTGCAGCTGGGATTATTTCCCCCATGACCACGCACGTTCCCGTGCCTACCGTTGGGGGGAGGACGGGCTCCTCGGCATCGCTGATCGCCAGTGCCGTCTCTGCTTTGGGCTGGCTCTCTGGAATGGCAAAGATCCCATCTTGAAAGAGCGCCTCTACGGCCTGACAGGTGATGATAACAACGTCGGACCATTCTTACGGTTCACTTTCCACACAAAGTCTCATAACATGGAAGTCAATATTGTCCCAGCTCACAGACCCCGTGAACATCTTGGAAACATCTCAAGCCCATCTCAACCTCCTTGGAGAATACAGCTCAATGCTGCCGTCTTAGATGCAAGTGGCTAATCAAACGCAACAACCATCTCTCGCCTCATAGGCAACCATTCATACTCCTGGGTGGAGAGAGGCGAGTGGATGTAAAGTGACTCACCCAACGTCAAAACTTGCAACCAGCAGCTGGATTTGAACCCCCAACCCCTATGATCGGAAGTTACAAGCCCCTAATCACTAGGCCACACACCCTTGGAAAGCTCAGTGGTACGAGTTATGGAGGACACTGTGCTTGAATCGCCACTCATATTAGCCAAGGATGGAGGCCCCACTTGTGCATGCAGCTGACGTAGACTTTGTGCAACGGGTTGACATGTGTACCCAAAGGGTGCGACCAGTTTTAACAGGCTATCCAGACCATTTGCGATTCTGGCAAGATCCTTTTTCAAATCCAGTCTGGTCTTTGAGGTCATGGTTAGTGTGGCCAAATCCTTGATCATATCTCCATGCATGAGAAAATGGGTCAGATAAATTTATGGAAATATTGTGGAAGTTGAGATTGTTTGAAGAAAATCTTGGAATGGTGGAAGACCTATCTCTGTTTGATACAAAATTTTTAAGTTGTCTTTCTTGTATTCAGGGCCACAAGGTAACCATGGCGAAGACTGCAAGGAGAACTATTACTATCTAGATTCCTCACCAACCCATTCCTACATGAAGGCCTTGTACAAGTACCCCCAGGCGGAGTACCCCTATGCTACATTGGAAAAAGAGGGGAGAGAACGGAGTGTCACCGATCCCGAGTTTGAACTGGAAGACTCAGGTAATTTGTCAGAAACTGTGGGCTCCATGCACATTGGCACAGTGGGACACGTACAGAAGCCAGTGCATGCAGTGGATTACATGTATGTGTGTGCCATGCAGTGTACCAGTATACATGTCGGATTTTCATCTGAATGTGCACAAAGGTATATAGAAATGCATGTGAGTCTGACTTTGCGTTAGAATGTTATTTAAGTGTCCGTCACTTTTCTCTCATCAAGTTTGAGGGAAAACTTGTATGTGGAGTCCATTCCAGGGTTGATCCAGAGCTAAATTTGGGGGGCGAACTAGTAATTTTTTGAGGGGCAATATATTGAGAAAAGTTTTTACATAGTTTTTTTGTGACCTTTCTGAGGGGCGAGGCTACATTAACTGGGGGAGGGGGTTACACACTTTTGAAATGGACTTGCTTGACAAACAAGAGATCTGTTCGGTATTCTTGCCCATGCTTACCTGGGTTGTGTGGTGTCAGCAGGGTTCGTGAGTGATTTCATAAGATACAGTTCTCAAGAGAAATGCATGTAAATTGATATCACTCTCCCTTTGAAATGACTGGAATTGAGTTTACGTTTTGCAAAGTTTGTTGCTTCTCTGAGATGTTGGTGTGGTAGCCAGTTGAGAAAATCCAGGGAGCAGTCGTTTGCTGATAATTGGGTGGGGGTTAGCAACAAATAAGTTCACATGTTTAGTTTGTCTGAATGTGTGGCAGGCGTTTTTGCTGAGAGTCGGTACTGGGATGTCTTTGCCGAGTACGCCAAGAACACCCCAAATGACGTCCTGTGCCGCATCACAGTGGCCAATCGTGGCCCCGAGCCAGCCACCATCCATGTCCTGCCGCAGTTCTGGTACCGCAACACCTGGATCTGGGGCTGTGACCACGAAGGATGCGGAATGAAACCCAGGCTGTCCCTGGGCAAGGACGGCAAG